>NC_088854.1:55981924-56281924 GCF_963853765.1 Magallana gigas | reverse complement strand
AATTAGATCGTTTGATGAAAATAAATCGTTTACTGTAATATGATTCTGATTTATTACCAGTCTCTCTTTCAACTGTGAATTTGGCAAGTTTTTTCGGTGCTGAAATAGAAATACTTTTCATGACTGCCAAACTAAAGCAGTAATTCATTTTTCTGGTAAGAAAAAATGTCGTTGGTATTCAATTTTTTAAAAATGTTGAAATAAACAAATCGTGAATTAGAATGCGGAAGCGAACCCAAAAGACGACAATTTGAAAATAATTGATATGTTGTTAATTGTAAGAGTATATCTTTTTGGTGGGGTTAAGTTTCCTCTACCAACCACAATTTTTGAATCCTCTTTGTTTCGAATGGGTAAAAATCGAAAGGGTGTGTATACGTTGAAATCGCCATCGTTTACATGTACATACATTTTGCAGTCTTACTAAAGCAAGCCCCTACTAATTCACTTCGACACGACAACGAGTAGGAGCTGGCAAAAGTCCGACCGGTATATTTTGTCGAGAAAACCCCGATGTGCTTTTGTTTAGATTTTAATTAACTGACATGCATTTACGAATTCTTGTACATTTGCCATACAGCGGATTTTAAAATGAAAAATATGAACAAACTTCCCCGTATTTAGTTTGTATGGTTACATGCACTGTATATGTAAAATATAGATCTTCGGAAAGTCGTTTTAATTACAGAAATATTCTTATCGAACTCGAAAAGTGATTAGACCCTCGATGTCTTGTTACAAGCCGTCTTACTTTCAGTATCGTACGTTGTTTAGAATCCCCTGGGTGTTTTTTTTTTTATGGAATCATGTATTTTGATTGCGGGAAGGCAGTTATCTTGACTATCATCTATATATTTACTGTGAACGCATAAAATCATCGTTCTGCTTAGTAATGGAAATAATAATAGCGAGACAGGATTTGGGAACGGTGCAGTATTTAGCATGTAAACAGTTGTAAGAATAAACCATTGTTGCAAACTGCAGAATGAACCCACACAAGAATTTGATATATTCAAACTAGTTTCGTAATGAGAGCCTTTACACTGATGCGCTGTGTGGGATAGTCGCACCACTCACGTATTATCTACTCATACAAACATATAAAGCTAGTAAATACACATAAGAATGTGCAATGTTTGATTTTCTAGGATAGTGTTCCCAATGTCATTGAAAGGCCGTATAAAGAATTCCGTTTTTATTACGTAAAATATTTGGTAAGAGTGTAGATTTTCATAATATAACTTGTAAACAATATTGCAAGGATACAGATATTGGGGGCAGGTAGAAAATGAAACCCTGAGAGGAACAGGGTCTGCTATCGTATGCTCATTTGAAGTGATCATTGGAAGCGATGATATTGTTTTTAGTGTAAGGAGGAAGAATAATACAGGGGAACTTGATTAACTTGGCGTTTCCTGGATCCAATCTTAACTGACATATTTAAATGTGTTTATAGTTTTCAAAAATTATCAGCGAAGGGCACTGTCGAGCTTTCATTCATTTATTCTTCATTCACTCTAGACTGTACATCGTACCAGTATTTATGATATAAATTTAATTCATGCGAGCGAGTGGTACAGGGGACTATACCTTATATTAAGGTAAGATGAAAAAGAATATAATTATTTGTTAAAATTGGAATCGCTTGAATGATTTTAAAAGTTTTTAAAGTTGAAATATTTTATGATTCAACAACTGATCATACGTATAAATGAAGGTTGGTTTACATACCAGCCTACCTTTGTAAAATTTTACGATGTTAAATTATTCCGACAATTATTTATAAAGATGTTACAAGGGTTTTATTATATGTATATAACCTAATTTCAGCGGCGTTAAGTATTATTCGAAAAGAAAATCTACCACAAATCAATTGAATTGAATTGAAAAAAATAAGTCCAAGTTAAGAGAGAGAGAGAGAGAGAGAGAGAGAGAGAGAGAGATTGATTTAACTAGGATGTAATATATATACGTAACAGCGACCGGGAAAGAAATTAAAAGTCGTGCAGGTGAAAAGAAATTGCATCGTACGTACCACTTAGTATAACAGCATTGATTATCTCATGTAAAAACCCCTCGTACTCTGAGCACGAGGCTTATTCAAACATTTAAAATGAGTAGATATACGTATATTTGATCCAATAATAAACCGTCAAGCTTATTCAACCAATCAAATGCGTCGAATATTTTTAATCTTCCTATTTGTTGTTTTTCGTAGGAAGTACTTATATTTCATAGTATATATAAGAAATGAAAACACAATTAACAATCTGTGTAGAAAACATTAGTGTGGACTTCAAAACAGTGTGCTTTTTGGATTGTGATACTTTTGTAAAATGTAGTATTCGATATATCAAATTCATAAGGTAAGTTTTTAAGGACTTGAGTATCTTAATAATATTATTATTTTTCATAGCTATTAAATAATATATACAGTTCAAATAAGATCTAATCATGGACATTTGTCTCATTATATTAAAAAAAAAAACCTTAAATAATCATGGTTCGTAGGAATTGAAGAAATTTGAAAATAAAATCTATCGACATTATCAAACCCACCCAGAAACTACTTAATTTTATTTCAGTTTATATATATTTGTTCTCGAAACAAACATAATTTTAAAAGTATAATATATCTGAAATTGCCGTATAAGCATTTTCAAAAATCAACAAACAATTATAGAGTTTAATCGAGGCAGCACTAATGAATAACTATTACATATATCAACTTTATAATTAATTAAGGAGAACACTTTTCTGTTTTCAGGTCTTCCGTCTCGGCTTGATTACAGGATGAGAACTTGGTGGTTCACCTATTTAACGTTTGTTGCTCTGCACGGAATCTTTCTCCACGTGGCCCAATGTCGTAAGAAGCGACAAAGGGCCCAAACCCCCGTCAGGTGTGAGGCGGGCTCTCACACGTTCTATCACCATCAGGCGGGGGCGTGCCTTCAATGTGACACGTGCACAGAGGGGTACTCCCTAGTCCCCGAACAGGTACAGTGTAGTACAATGTACTTCAAAACTGAGGAAAATAAAATTCAATCATCTATTCATGCAAGCGGTGTTTCAATACACTCAAATATGTTACAATATTTAATGGTCTCCATGGTTCGTTTTTAGGAGTTTAGTCTAAAAATGGACCAAGAGCACGGAGTAACCAATTGCTTGCCATGCAGAATATGCGAACCAGGAACGTTTAACGACAAACGAACTTTTGACTCTAACTGTAGAACTTGCAGGAACTGTACTGCTTTAGGGAGAGTCGAGGAAAGCCCTTGTACACATAAAGCCGATGCCGTATGTGGAGACGTCATCGAGTGAGTTTTGTGAAACCATAGCATTGATTTGTCATTTCATATAATGTAATTAATTCCCGTTCATTTTAACAACTGAAAAATCTCATCACAGGTTTTCGATTATGCAAGAACTGCAAGCATCAGCAAAGGAAGTAAAAACAAATACATATCAAGGTGAGATATTAATTAATTTATCATGTATCGATGTTCGATCTGATTATTGACATTGATATATTAACCACCCCCACCCCCCCAAAAAACAAAAAACAAAATATAGACAAAAAAAATACAAAAAAAAAACCCAACCAAAGTACCAACATTTTTAGTATAATTATAAAAATAAAGTAAGAACTTTCAGGTCGTGTTTTGTTTTGCAGACCCATCATCTCAGAATGTAGTTCTTGTTACATCACTTATTCTTCTGACGTTTTTCACCCTCATCACCACCGCCTTTGTGTTCCTACGCCGTGCCTACAGGCGCGCCTCCATGCGACAATGCAGTAAGTGGGACAGTACATTATATTTATTATATGTGGGTCAAGTAATGGCAAACGTTGTGTGGTTTTATAAAGGAACATTCTGTTATATTGTAGTTGAGGACGCGAAAAAGAAAAGTGAAGACGAGGAGTCTCTTCAATGTCTTAACAAGTAAGTGCTGTGACAGCATATACTCTGCATTAGTGATATATTAATAATTTCCTAACAATCACAGAGTAACCTGCTGTATCGCGAAGTTTTTATTCAAAATCAAATTTATTTGTCATAATAAGTTATAGATTATAATAATATAAAACTGCTTTACAGCTATCAACCAAAGAACTCTCAGCCATCAACTTCACCAGAGTCCACAGTACTCGATATACATGTACCAACAGAAAACGAAGAGACGCGTCCAAAGGAGAAAGCGCACAATACAGAACGGAGTGCTCCACAGAACACTATAAACAATGAACCGAGGGGCAGAGTGCCATCATTGCACATCAACTCCGAGTGTACCTCCGTAAAGACCCCCAAATCATCCAACAGTAGCTCCTGGAACCTGGGAGCGTCCGATTTCCTGTCAGCGACGCCCGGGGGTGCGCAGTTCACCATCGGGTACACGAATCTCGCCCTCTCACGTTCACTCACCTGCCCGTCCAGCGACAGGTGTTCTGTACCTGGCGATGAGGACGAATCCCTGGAAATGTTATCTCAATTTTCATATGTTTTAGATTAAAATATTAGGCACCATATATTCAGAATTTATTTAAGAACACAAGAGTGATATTATTTATATGTATGCATAGTTTATATGGTTCTATTTTACCTGTATTTACAACAGGTCACATAAATCAGGATATACTCTTGTATGTAGTTTATAGGTCTATATTTTTATACGTTGGCTGTTTGATAAAATATAGGCTTCATGTTTTATATTTGCATACAATATCAATCATTGCCTAAATAAATTCTAGATCTATGAATGCAATTTTTCTCACTAATCAATGTTAATAGATAACTTTACATCCATTTGATTACATTGTGAAACTGTAGTGAAACTGTACATACAGATAAGTTTTTCCCTTGAATTTCCAGTAGTGATTACAGAGAATTCGTATCTTACATCAACAAATTACGCAATCTTTCAAATAACGTATAAAATCATTTTCGTTATTGAAGTAGGGATTACTGGCGGGAGAGATAAGCACCGAATCAACCAATCATTTTCTAGCCAATCAGAATGGTCGTACTTTACTATGTCGTTTCCGAGCAATTTAGATCAAAGAGGAAGTACTTATTATATCTCAATTGTTTGTTTACAGAACAAATCATTAACGAATGAAAATAATAAAAACCGTGAACGTGTACGTTCATTGAAGTATACAGCGTGTAATGTTATTTGTTACATGTCCTTCTTACAAAAAATTGTGTGTTCAAAATAAATCATTGAATTAATAAACATGTGCATGTACACTGTGCATATATACAGATCCAATCATACAGACCATCTGACGGACTCGGTTTTTGAATTTTAAAATGAGCAAATTCAATCAGTTTAAAAGGGGTTACTTTGTAACAATATCCAAATAGAAGTAGATAAGAAAATCATCAGCTTCAAATTGTAAAACTAAGGAGGTAAAAGCTAGCGCCTGATTTGTCAATATCCCGAACCGTCTGAATAAGCACATATACATGTATGTAGTAGGATGATCTGGGTTCTAAAGTCGTGGTTGGACGATTTGCATTATTCTATTTATCTGAGTAAATAAAGGGAAAAAAAGATCGGTTTCCACGTGAATATCAATATCAATTGGTGATGTGATATTTTGATATTTGTTCCTTTTATATAGTCTTCAATTACCGAAATTACGAATGACATAAATTGATTTGATCCTTTGTTTTGGTGATTTTCAATAATAAACGTTTATATGGGTTTGGGATTATATTGCTTGGAATAAAACTTCAATAAAATCAAATTTTATTAAATCTTTCCTGCTCTTTTTAGAGATCATTGGCCCCCTACTTTTTTTTTTAACGAAAATCGTCCATTTTTTTAAATCTTGTGACAATACAATGATTCAATAAGTAAAATTGAATTTTTGATTGAAAATACTAGTACCAAGTACTTAGTAATATTTCTAATAATAATATATGTATACCATATTTTTCAATTTCAATTCAATTCATTTATTGACAATTACCATGTCGGCATACAGTCATGAATATGAGTTACATAAAACAAAACATTAAACATAGCATGCAAAAGTTAAACATTAACTAATAAATCTACACTACACATCTACAATGGACAAAACAGTGGGTGAACAAAACTAGGTTTGTGCGAAGACTATTATTGGTATTCATAAAATTGTATAAGTGTTCATTGTTGACTTTCCTTTCTATCGTTGAAACAGCTTTTTAGAAAACAACATATCCATCTAGCAGCTGTAATGTTTTTACGATTGACAAGTTCCTTAATGGGATTGACATTTGTATATGAGATCACATTAAAAATATGTATTGTTGTAGTTCATATTCATTTTGGTTTACAATTTTGCTATAAAAAGACAATTTAAAAATGAAAAAAACATTGTACTAGAGATACTAGTATAATGTTTATTATGATAGAACGATTTTTTTCCTTTAAAATTGCATGTATACACATTAAATGCACATCTATCAACCGAAACAGAAAATAGACAAAAATTCCAAAAAAATTAATTACGTGATCGATATGTCGTTCGCTTTAAGGCTTTGGAAACCTTCCATCTATGTGCCATTATTAGTAGAGGCGTTTGTTAAAGTTTAGGACAGCGAACAAGAGGGATTCCTGATCCTTTCGGAATCTAAAACAGATCGAATCCGATACTGAGATGATTTTGATCTCTCATTAAAAACAAATCCGATCTTGTTTCTTTGAATATAGACCTTGGACTTTCGGAAGGACGTAACCATATATTTCTTGCAATAAAACAAGTTAATTAGCTAGTGAAATATGCATAGATTGCGTAAAACTCAAAAGCTAGACAAATCTTGTTAATTCCAAAGAGCATTGGCTGACAATGAAATAGACAATTGACACAACAACCCAAAGTCCAAGCTCTTGTTAAATTGGTTCTGATAGCACTGCATGTCAGTATACCTATATGTTGGATGCAAATAATCTGACTGGTTTTCATTGGGTTATTAATGACATTAAATCATATATTTCTGATATTGACTTGTATAACTAAAATACACAATCATGGTGAATATTGAAAAAAATATCATTAAATTGATTTCGTTGGTCTTAATTGGTCACACAGAAAATACAAATGTGTTCCATAAAAATGCAGCCGTTTTATTTGATGCAAGAGCCTCTTTCTCAGCCTTTACGTGGTAGGTACTCGGGTATCAACGAATTTTATAGCTATATTTGCATGCTATTTATCACACAAACCAGACATATAATTAAATGCAGAAGCAAAATACAGTACATTGCCGTTCATAGTTAAAAATCTAGTCGAGCTTCGTCTGTACTGTGACCGTCACAGTTGCTGATTCCGAGCGAGGAAGGTCTTCACGAGAACCTCTTTTAGGGGGCCTTAAAACTCAGACAATGTCATTTTGATCCAAAGTCTCACTTTGCCACTAAGTATGACTTTTGTAAACGGGAGACTTAGATCAAAAATGAGGTCGTCTAAGTTTTATGGCTAAGAGGTAAGAGATGTGTGGTCTTAGCCAAGTTGACGAGCAAAAAAAAAGGAAGCAACTGCTGCAACGCCATGCTTATAACATCAGTTTTCAACGTGGCTTTTTTCTGATATAACTACAGGCACCTGAATTAGCATCAATCAGCGGCTTAATAAGCCTCAATAAGTCTCTCTCTCTCTCTCTCTCTCTCTCTCTCTCTCTCTCTCTCTCTCTCTCTCTCTCTCTCTCTCTCTCTCTCTCTCTCTTAAACGACTGATTGATAAAAATCCTGTGATATAACCATACAAACCAAGTTCATGAAAGCGCCGACATTTAAAAACATTTACCATTTAGTATTTATTGTAGAATGACTGTCATGTATGTAATGGGGAACCAACTCAGGACAATATTGTTCCTTGATTTGTTCTTTAAACATTAATGGTGAAAGAGACAACTTTTTTGTGTGTGTAAGGGCATCAACAGAAAATTAAACGGATAACTTCATTAGAGGATGTGACGCGTCGATATGAGAATTTATTCGCATTATTTTATTATTTTCTTTCCAATAAGTTTTAATTGATCTTTTAAGGATTAAACAAGAGAAACAGATGGACAATGTGGATTTTTTTTAAAATACGTAGTAGTTCAAGCTGAAATTTGAGTGAATCAGGAAACCAAGCGACAAAATAAAATGTCCGCTAGATTTTTATTTCATCTAGGTTTATCTTTCTTTGGTCTGTTTATGCCTTCGATTTTACAACATATACTTGACACACTGACTGTGTGAACCTAGCAGTTGTATTTATATTACATTTTTTAAAGGTATGCACAAAACACAGGTAAAGCTGCAATCAGGAAGTTAAATTCAAGGAGCCTAGCCAAAGGTTGTCGTAAGGGGTCATTGGAGATTGAATCACAGGGGCATCGTATCCGCTCTTTATGACATATATACATAAATAATAATTTGTTTAACACCGATCTAAACGATGAATAGAAGTCTAGTTCGAACTAGTTTAAGTCATTTAATGTAGGCCTAAAGTTTGTAAGATATTGTAGTTTTAACTGAAGAAAAAAAAATTTAGATGGCAATGAATAAAAATTGTAGTCTGAATGGACGAAGTGAAAGAATGAATGAACAATTCAATGAACAACAAATGTCTGAGGATGTGAAAAAGTAAATGTTAATCATGCAGCAGAATGGTTGAGATACGGTAGTTCATGAATACGAAATTAACGGTAATGTTTTAGTTCGATAATTGCCTCGTACAGTTCTATCAATCCCACGGTGTTTGGATCTATAAATGGCCTTTTCCCTGCAAAACTTAAGAGGCATATTTTCAATGCTCGCATTACTTCCATAGAAGATATGGTATAATGGAGCATTCGTTCAGTTGCATCTACACTTTCGGTACAATTTGTAAGAATTGCCTTAATTAGGCCAGCCAAGCACATGTTATACTATGTTACGCTTAGTTACCCGTTGGTCGATGCAACAGGATGCATTTTTAATATCTAATAAAGCCAAGTAACCATGGAGCAAAAGTAAATATTTAAATGGTCTGCTAACATATAAACAAACGGGTAATTTTAGGTGAATTCTTCAAAATACAATCTATATACTCTTCTTTTTTTGGGTTGAAAATTCATCCATACTTTTGTGTATTTTCTATACAAGACCACTGTTCCAAAAAAAGATTATAAAGCTTATTTCTATTTTTAGAAATCATACCATGTTCTGACGTAGCGGAATTCTCAAATTCAATGTTTATTTACCTGACGGAACAGAAAACAGTTAGTTTAAAACCTCCAGCTGACAGTGGCTTACTTTTAATGAATTCACAAATGTAAGTAAATAAACATGGTTTATCTTAATTTTTATTCAATATTTAACTTGCGTTTTAAACAAGTGCTCAAATAAATTATCCAAATCATTAAAATTTTAGAATAAATGCCTTTGATTAATTTGAATGGGTGACAATGAGATCCAGAGAACAATTTCAAAGACTGGGTTTTTTTTGCTAGAGACATAACAATAGACGCATATAGTAACCCTATGATAAACATTGAAACCTGTTAATTTGAATATAAATTGATTAGTTGAATTTATGGGAATTTCGTGCAGGGTTAAAGGCAAAAAAGAAAACTCAAAAGTTTACTTATTGGAGTCATTTAATTGTTATTTGTTTGCATCTTGGCGTATGTTCAATAATGCTGTCGATTTTTCTTTATGAATATATACTAGAAGGTAGGTATAGGTATCGATTGTAATGCTAGATCAGGGGACTTGAACAAGATATTTTGGATGAATAATTTATCCCTCAGTATGCAATAATAGGGCGTTCCAATACATCCTTGTTAAAAATCACCAGAGCTTGCGGATATTGAAATGACTCGTTTGATTACGACAGAGGCCATGCTTTTGTCTTGATGTTGAATTAATAAGACAAATGTCCGCTCATCAATCTAATTCAATGCATGCGGCCAGCCCTAAGAAAACGGATTTTAAAAGCTACATAAAAACACCCACTAAATTGTAGCAATTCCTCTGCTGCAATATTAAAGCTGAACATGACTCATTTTAAAGAAGATTTAATCTTTTTGAGGCCGTTTCGTTCCATATCAGTCGTTTCAATTTTTTTTTTATATAACCCTCTTAAATTACCATCACAACGCATGTATAGTGTCACCGGAAAAAACGGTCCAGTGTTACACCCCCTCTCCACTGGCGTCCAAAAGCGGCAAGCATATATAATAACATCTCCTCTGCACGTAATCATTATAGAGTTTTCCTTTTAAAACCACACTGGTTAATGAGTTTACCCTCCAGTTTTCGGATTAATTTGCCTGGAACTTTTGTCACACCATTTGCTTTAATTTTTTTGCATTAATTAATTATTTCAAACGAGTGAAAAAGAAATAAAACTATAGAATAAAATAATTCTAATTGGACAAAATGTTTTATTTTAAGAAAATTTATATATAAACAACTTGAGTAAATACCATAATTAAAAGAGTTTTTATTAAGTTCAGCACAATGCATGTCATCATTATTCGTTCCCGCTTTGTCAATCTTTTATTGACAGTGCATGTGAAAACATCACTAAATGTTATTGGTTTATCATTACATAAAAATATTCAAATGTATACATTAAATACACTTTTTAACAGGATTGAAACAGGGGGTTTTAGTGAATGTTTTTATTGCAATACACAGTTCATATAAGATTACGAATTTTAATCATTTTTGTCTTCGGAACAAAACTAAAGAATTGCATTATCCGTAATTCGAGCCCCAATGAAGTTCACGTAATTCATATATATCACGAGCAAATAAATTTAACAACCGATGTTAAGTGCCTGCAAAATGTTCATTGACATAACAGTTGAAATTGTAAAATCATTTTCATCATTTATGTATGATAAATTTCTCTAACGAGAATCAAATAACTAACAGAACGTTCTACATTTGGTCGTTGTAGCCCCATGCTATGTTGTATCGTTGTAGCCACACGCTATGTTGTATCTTTGTAACCACACGCTATGTTGTATCTTTGTAACCACACGCTATGTTGTATCTTTGTAGCCCCTTGCTATGTTGTGGATGCCACTGAACTGGTGTATACTTTTTGTCAGTCTGGTCGTCGCCGAGTCGCGGAAGGCCAGAGTTGATCATGAATTTCTTTGTACCAGAGATAAAAATAAAATTCTTCTTTCGCTGCTGGCCGACTTACACACAAGGATAAAATTACACGAGATTATCGGCAAAGAAATCCAGGTAAATACTGAGGTTTCATCCGATTACAACAATAGGTAGATCATATCTTATTCAAAGGTACAAGTTGCATCCACTTGAATAACGAATGCATGTTTGAATGAATTAACTTTTACATCCATATAACCATATTTTTATTACCTTCCATATTTTGTAAGCAGTCTATATGGCTTAACTTTTAGGAATATAAAGATTTGATGAGATCAGGCATTGAAAACACATCATCCAAGTCTGATCAAATCCTGGAATCTTCTTTAAGTGAGTTCCTTCCAAACTCCGAAAATATCTGGTCAGTCCTCGCTACTCTATTCCCCGAGGAAGATGGGGAAAAAGAAACAAGGTATATCGACCAAAATGTTCTACTTTTTCATCATTTTCAACTTGCAAAAAAACTTCCACTTTTAAACAAATACATAAAAGGTATTACTTGATAGTTCTATGAAACGTTTCCGAACATTCAGGTTTAAAGTGAATGTATTGTATAAAACTTAAGATTTTACAAAGTATTTATAATCAAATGCATCAATGACCATAAAAATATATGCGAGAAACATCTTTTTGTAGCGAGGTTTTCGATTCTATTAATGGAAAGAAAACTGGTTACATAACATCATGGAAAAGTAAGTACATGTATGTCTTAAATAGATGAACAATTCTAATAGTCGGCTAAACTCACTCTTGATTTTTTGTTTCTGATTTTAAAAACGTATAACCCATTATACCTTACTTGTTTCAGCGTATACGTGCAGCTGGAGATTTGGATGCCTGGTCGTTTGTCTCCTAATAACATTTAAAAGAGGTACGTCACAATGAAAGATTTGAATTATTATAACTCCTTTAATAGTTCGGAAGATTCGAGACTGCTATTCATAATATAATGACATTTACTTATTTTGTAGATTATTTTTGGAAAAGAAAATTAGAAAGGCAAGTTTTTAAAAATGATTTACGTATGTATCATTCATGATTTAAAAAGTCACTGATTGACATTTTTTTTTACCAACGCATCACTCAGACAAAATTATAATAATGAAAAAATGAACTTTTTACAAAAACTTATCCGTCGTTAATTGATTTGTGTATATTGCAGCGTCTCTCAAATGGATGTATCTGTCCAGTGTTGTATGGTGGACTGGCCAGAGGAGGTTTCGTTTGTCCCGTACTTTGCTCCTCTACGCGAGGATGACTTAGAAACTGATGCCCTGGGTCGAAAATGTCCAAACTTTTATAGTCTGCCAGGAGAGGATAAGAAATGTAAGTAGTTTCAATAAAATATCGTAAGATATCATACAAAAACGAACTTATCTTGGTCTGTAGTATTTCATCGATAGGAGTATTCGACCATATAGCGCATATTTTGAATTATTAAGCTTCTTCAAGTTCTTGTGAGGGTCATGAGGTATCAGTTAATGTAGCTTCATCACTTGTAGACGAACTCATCAGAAAGTTGTCAAAACACTTGGCCGTGGGAGAAGCCATGGATCGAGTGGGGATACTTCTGGGGTTGACGGCAACGAATATTTGCATCATAAAGCAGGACTACCGAGGGGATTCCATAGAGATAGCATACCAGTGCTTGAAAAAGTGGACGGAGATCAGACCGAGCGAGGGATGCAGAGAGCTTCAGGACGCCATAGTAAGGGCTGGCCTGAGTGGTATTCTTCGCCGAGTTTCGTATTAGTGGAACCCCCGGCTTTATATTCAGTATTGAAGACATGCATACGCTCTAATTTCAACAAAGCGCAGTTTTTACTGTTGGTATAGTTTACCTTAAATATTTGATGGACAGTGAAATGTAATCTCTGTTGTTGGGTGTTATACACAAAACGAAACAAATAATAACATATAAAATCGTGAAATCTGATGGTAAATCCTGTTTTTTATGTAAAACATGCCTATTGAATTAGTCTTTATTACACCTATAATTCGATACCCCCTTTTTACAAAATACGATCTTTTTTTACAAACATGGTTTCATTTTGTTTACTTTTTGGCCTCTAATCAAGATCTTTCCTACGGGTTCTGTAAGTCTTAAAGTATGAAATACGCTTCTCTTAACAGCGACCCGTATATCAGTAAACATTTTAAAATACATTTTAATTCTTTGTTTTGGTTTAGGTTGTTATGACGATTTTAGTCTAAGATTCCAAAATCTGAACAACTACACTTGTCACACGACTTGAATATATGAGGTTTCAATGACTTTCGAAAAAAATATTTTTAAAGCCGAAGCACTTCATTGCAAAAATGCTACACTTATATAAACTATAATTATTGCGTATGTATGGTGCATTTGTTTGTTTTTCATGACGTTTCATATGAAATCAATAATCTTTGAAACCGAGAAAACCTTATATCGATGATACATTATGCTTATATCAGAATGTTTATGCATTATATATGACACTGTTTGGAATTTTATTACGTTTCTAAAGAGAATGAAAATCTTCGAAACCGAGAAAACCTTGTATTTATGATACACTATGCACTGGCGACATTTGCTTGTTTTTCAGTGGTATAATGCTATGATATATGAAAACTGTTTGGATTTTTATGACGTTTCTAAGGAAAATCAAATACCTTAGAAACCGAAGAAATCTTTGTTTTTTTTTATGAATATCTATTCAGTTTTCCTACTTAAACTTTATCAAATAGCTATGTTTGGTTTTCTATGACGTTTCTTAAAGAAACTGGGTTTCCTTTGAAGCCTAGAAAACTATCATTAAATTCATATGTTTTTTTTACTTGAGTTATATGTTGACATGTATTCTCTATTATATTTTGTGGAACATAAGCTGTGTAGCTTTAGGTTGCTTCTTATGACGTTTGCTGAGAAAACCAATCTCTTGAACCGAAGAAACATTTTTGAATATTTATGTATCATGTTAATCATGACCATGTTTACTCACGATTATCTTGTTACTTTTTAATTTATACGAAGAAAATTCATTGCTATCATTTTATCTATAAAGAAGAATGTTTGTGAAGCAGGTTATATACCGATCAATCGATTTGTTATTTGTTTTGTTCATCCATGAAAGACACTTGGACATGTTTAACAAGATGTCGTTTTTACACAAGATGTGTGAGGCATTGTATCATATTTGTCATGACGTTTTGGAATGTCCAACATTCCATATCCGAACAAATAAAAGTTGTTGTTATAGTTTTAACGATATTGTTGTTTTTCTTTCATTAACTAGATCTCCACTCATGCCAGAATATAAGAAAAATAAAAAAAATAAAAAATGCTTTCAATGCTATGTTTAAGAAACTTGAATAATGTGAAACTCCAAATGAAATGACTTAACAGAGTAGGATCAATGTACAAATATAGTGCTCAATGAAATAGTTGTACCATTTTGTTCAGCCTAAAACTTAATTATTATGCCAAAGTCTTCCCATGCTTAAACCAAAAGTAATTGGAGTGATAAAATAAATAATTTTTATGGTGCATCTCGGTAAGTCATAAGTCATGTGGTGTTAGTGGTAAAAGCAAAGTTTGGTGGTACCTTCCTTTCGTTACATCTGCAAAGACTTGAAAATATATATGTCCCAACCCAAAACACCACACATACACCCGCGGATGTGAGAGTTGTCTTGAAAATAATGTAGGATTTTTTGTGTTGGCTTGTTGAAAAATATTTGCATATGGACTCTCGGGGGGAAAAAAATCGAGGACGACTTATCATGCAAAATACTTATTATATTGATTTCATCCGACACAGAACGCTTCAATGGGTAATATTTCATTCCAGAAATCTCTGCAGAAGTACAGAAAATAGACCATATACATCACACAAAAAGTTAAGATTATATTGAACCTTTTCAAAGTTTTAAAAAATTTATCGATAAATTATTAGCATTAATTTTACAATACAATTCAACGTATTTACAATTACATCATAATCTACAAGTTGCTCTGCATGTTTAAAGAAATTGAAGAAAAATTACAAAGGCATTAAAATCAAAGTCTTGAAGATAGGATTCTTTGTCTGACAACGAGATAAGTAAAAAATAAAGCAATCGTTTTGCTTGATTCACGCAACAATTTTGAAACCCAGCGCTCACACTACTACCTTTTGGTATAAAGTAAATTGATCTCATAATGATTGCTGTTATTCTCAACATTTTTTACACACTCATAACATTGTGATGCGGTTATTTTGTCTCAAATTTTAGTGTCTCGTTTCCTACGGGTAATTTTGAAAGGACTATAAACTTGCAATGATTCAATTGTAATTTGACTACACATATTACTTTTTCAATGATAAATGTACCAACCGAAAGAATACAATGCTAACTGATCGTTACATTCAGCTGAAAATTAAATGAATTGCATGTATTTATATTAGGTCCCACAGTTACCAACTTTTTCAAACTACTCAGCTCAGGTTTCAACTCAAATCCTGCAAATGCAAATCCATGAATTTGAATTCTCGGACTTGAGTCAGGAACGTTGACTCAAGGCAAGTTGGTGACTGCGAGGCCTGTTGTACTGGCCAGTTTGAGTCGAGTAATCGTTACTTTTAAGGAAAGCCCACGTCGATAAATCCATGCATAACCCCATCTATTCTAGTTTTTGCCCATTTGCAGAATTTTTTTTAGAAATACTTGCAAACAAGAATTTAAAACAAAGATAGATTTTTGCCTGTTGCCTTAACATTTTTGGCATTATATTATCTATCCTGTACCAGTCCTGTTAATTATAAGAAAAAAAATTGGAACTGAGAATAATTGAGACAAGAAATTTAAAAATGCTTTTATCTACCGTACGCTTTTGTGTCTTTAAAAATGGTCTGTTTAACTTGAGTCTGTCGTTATTACAAAAGTGAAAGACATGTATAGATGAAAAGTGTATGTTAAAGTTAAGGTAATATGTGTTTTAAATATGTCGGACTTGAGTGTCTTTTATTTACACCTTTCTTTGTGGATAACGACTGTCTTGACAACTACTTTATACCAGTAAACATATTCTATCTTTTGTACAGTGTTTTGCATTACGTTGTCAAGACAATTTTTGTCAACAAAGTTGTCCTATAGTTCGTGTTTGGGTCTGAATAAAATGAGAGATGGGGCCGGGGGGGGGGGGGGGGGGTATGTAAGTGTGTATGACCCAACTGAAAAACTCAGATTCTTTTGAAACCGGAAGAACATTGGATACTGTGTATAGAATACAGCTTGGTTCCAAGAAATAATAATCAGTTGTTAACAATATTTTAGATTTCTTTAAAATCAGAAAGAAAATTATAAGATCAACTTTCTAAGAACTTTTCTTTTTATATATATCTGTATTATCTAAGGTTATTTTTCCAAAAGAGGAGAAAAAAGCCCCGAATTTTAATAGTGGTTAAACGAATTAGATAAATTATATATTAAATAAATAATTTGTATTGCTTATCAACAGTTCATCTACTGAAATGTTGAATTTTGTACAATTTCGTAAATATGGATACATTGTTGTAATACTATATGTATAAAGATATCTTCTATTTTCTTTGATTAACAAAATATACCCATTGAAAGAAAAAGAAAAAATGGAGCGTCTGTAGAACGTCTTGAAATAATGATGTTTGTAAATTGATAGAAAGCGTCAGAGACGTCGATTAAAACATCAGCTGTAGACGTCTGAATGTTGCTAGAAGTTTTCATATACTGCTTGCATTACTAAAAAGTGACATCGTAACATATTCTTAAAGTTTGCTCCCTTTTTATGCACCAATTCATTACATATGATAAAAAAATACTATAATTACATTCATTAATTTTACAGATTACATATTCAATAGCATTTTCACAAATGCACGACCTTCATCGAAATACAACAAAAGGAAATATATATATATATATATATATATATATATATATATATATATATATATATATATATATATATATATATATATATATATATATATATATATATATATATATATATATATATATTAAGAAAGAAGCAAATTTTACAGCTGTTTTCTAGTTACTTTACAATCCAGACAAAAATATAAAAACATACGTAGATCTATTCATCGATGAAAATGCAAAAATATATGAATATGCATATATATCAATATTGAAAAACTTGTTTAAAGTATAACTGGTTTCCACCAAACCGTGCGTCGTAATTACTTTAACAGTCAATTAGCTTTACTATCAATACTCTAAATTCACACTATAAACGATACATGGCTTTGCTTTTAAAATCATAGATTAAATGATCTATATAACTTTATGATAACTTTACAAGCATACCTATATTGCTACTTAGAAATGCTATCTGCATAACTGAACTACATTTTGTTTTCACACAAAGTAAATTTTCGCGCATGCAATGAAAATTATTACTTAGTGTTAACAATGACTTATAGGTCCAATGGGCCGGGTGTTTGATTTATGTAATCGTGCACTATTTAATTGTAAACGATGCACGGGTCACTATAATAAATGATTTACTTACCAACAAATACTCACGTATAGTTCTTCAGACTTATCCTACGACAATGAAAACGAAATAATGACAAAAAATATCATACAATATCATTTTTCATATGAAATCACAAAAATCTTCTTACAATTATTGAAATTTATCAACTGATTATTGATAACTAAAATTAATGCTAGCTTTTTAAAGCTTAACTTTTACAGATGGTATGCTATTCTAAAGAATGTGTCAGCAATAATAATTTACTGAATTTGAACTAGTACAAGTACCATAGGGTGCTCCATAAATTCTGATACCATTATAAAACTTCACAAAAATTCATTTTAATCTCTTATGGCAATTTTTTTTGTAATTCACAATTGCAAAATATTGAAAAGATTTACTTGAACGAGAAGCAATGACGTTATAAAATTGTTGTCGGGATTTTCATAGTGCCCCTTCTTTATCAAATGACTACAAAATCTGGCTTCTGTATCTTCAGTCTCAAAATGAAGGCATGAAAAATGTACCCTTATGGATTGTTTGGTTTGAAAAAAAAAATAAGAAAGAGAAAGTTTCCTTCCCTATAGGACTGAGCCTAGAGAGACTTACTGCTGCGTAACTTATAACCCTGGTGTAAACCTGGGTTGGGGACTTTTATTTGATGTCATTAAATAATCAAGTTTATAAATAAAACCTTAAAATCTTATTGATAAATAATAAGCTGCTAATTGAAAACATGTGGAGATAATCCAGACAGAAGTGTAGATTAGGTTGCCATGACAATTTCATAAAAACTCTATTTTTGGCTTGCAAAACGAAAGACGTCAAATAAACCATATGAGATAATATTGCTACTTTGATTTTAAATAATGATTAGTTCTAACCTACATAGTATAAAACTGTATTCCTTGTATATTCATATGATATGTTTCACTAATTCTTATTTGTTGCTTTAAACAGTAATGTTAATTCAGAACAGTCTCAGAATTTACGGATCGTATTGTATATTTAGGTAAAAAAAAAGATCCAAACCAAGGGCTTAAATACATTACAAATACTCAAACAATAATATGAATGGGTTTCTTCTCCCTATGACACATGCACCTATGTTCTAGGATGAAGATGGATATGAAACATTTGGAATTTTTTTTATTATCCAGACATCATGTAAAAAAGTTTGAATCTAAGTAAAATGTCCGCAAAATTGGGTGAAATGCAAAACACATCTATTAGTTACAGTAAAAACAGTTTGCTTGGATCCTGTCGCTTTTGGAAAGGTATTTAACACTATAATTAGATATAAGAAAGACCCTTCGTGTGATTATATGAAAGTGTAGGATTTGCATATTTAAATATTCAGGTCCGTTATCCAGACATTCCTTCCCCGTTATATCCCGTTGTCTTGTAACAACAAAGTAAACATACTGGTATTTATAAATGCTAGAGAAGTCGTTACCCCCTGGAGAACCCGTACCCTGGAGAACTTGTACCCTAGTAATAGGGCACGAGTTCTCTCGGAGAAGTCGCCACCAGCTATTATATTCGAAATGGTTTCGTACTAGGTTATTAATAAGCTTGTAAGGTACAGAGGACCCCGTGATGGAGGCGTTGACAATGGCAACCGATACTCTAGAGTTTGCAACACCTAAAACATCTTCCATGCATGATGTCAGTAATTGTAAATACAAGTTTGAACTAAATGTAATTCCTTTCTAGATCTGCATTTTACACAGATCAGCAAATTGAGTACAATTACTTCTTTTTGTAAATAACTAATTTATATACTCATTCTGTAAAATTCGTTGCATTTTTACAGTTAAAACAGAGCAAAATTTTGTCGGACGATGCAGATTGAAATTAGGTGCAAACATCCGGTAAAACCTTTAAAATTCTACGTAGCATTATCTTACAACCCCCTCCAAATGGCATACTTGGTCTCGTATGAAGGCGGAAAGATTACCCATGGAAGCCACGAGCATTGTTCCACACGAACAATAATGATTCAACAGTATTATGAATTTAACAATTTTCCATCAGATTTACGTAAAATGTTCAGATATGATTTCTTTAGCTATAAAATGATTCTAAGTAAAGAGAAATCTATAAATTTTGCCTTTTAAATTTTTGTATTTTCTTATATTTACATTTTCCAGTGTCTTTGCCTGTGATAACGCTACGTATCGATTTTGTACTATATAACCCATAATACAAATGACGCCAAATTGAGGCGCCAGCGGGGTTTGCTTATTCATATTTCAATATTTAATCGTACGATGGCTTAAAATTATATATATATATATATATATATATATATATATATATATATATATATATATATATATATATATATATATATATATATATATATATATATATATATAAATAAAATTTGAAAAACGAAAGACAACACAGAGTAAAACGTTAGCGCTTTCATTCAATCTTCAGACGTTTTTATATATATTTTATATATATATATATAAGGAATCGTTCTTTGAATATTATGAGGTGATAATTTCGATCGGGTGTGATCAAATCTATCATAACGCCTTTCGGGCAATCGTAACTTCTCGGGCCTTTCCGGCAAGCTCGGAAAAACACCTCGAATGTATTAACATCACCGGATGTTAGAATTTCATACAAAATGGAGTCGCTTCCCATTAAAATAAATATCGGTTAGACAGCCTTATAAGTCGCATCTGTGTTATATTTTAGGGTATATCATTTACTTTAATGAAGTCTAGCTTACATCTCAACAGATCGTAAAATGTGTTGTACCTATATCAAGTTTTATAAAAAGGGGGGTTGTCATGGACGCCTAGGTAATACATTCGAGGTGTTTTTCCGAGCTTGCCGGAAAGGCCCGAGAAGTTGCGATTGGCCTTTCGGGCTTAAAGCTTTATTGGATTTGATCACGCCCGACCAAAATTATCACCTCATAATACTCAAAGAATGATTCCTTATTCCTTATATATATCGATATAGAGCTCTTCTTCTTAAGGTGAGCAATACAGTCTAATATGGCCACGACCATGAAACGTATGTAAACAGTGCAAGATGTCTCCTCTACTTCTTCTATTATGAACATGAAAAGAGCTAAAATTATGAGTTACAATATGTTAACAAATGGCGATCAATAATGTAAAATTATGTAGATTAAGTAGTGTTTTGATTTGCAGGTTGGAGATATGCTTTATGACTTCTAAACTACACGGTACATGTGTTGTAAAGATAGCGATTCTAAATGGGTCAACATAGGTGCACAGGTTTAACTGTCCTTGAAAAATTTGATTTTACCCTTCTCAAAGAGTATCACATATTCAGTGGTAGAAAACGCCCTTTAGGCTTACTCATGCTTATGGATATCACTTTTTTCCCTTTTAACAGGTGTCACTATACAATAAAGTCAGTGTGATAGTTCATCTTTTAAATTCAGTCAACTTTTGCCACGTTATGATGTTAACAGATTATAGACTCCGAAGCAGGACCCGGCCAAGAGAATGAGATACTGGAATCCAGTTGATACACGAAATTTTGACATTTGTAAGCATAGAAATATTTAAATAATGATACCAAAGACTAAAGTAAGTGATGATTCACCCCATGGTTGTTTTGAGACTTTTTAAAATCAACTGGTATATCTCCACCTAAAAACTCTATACATTTAAATCCATTGTGTTTCTGTATAAATTGCAAAAAGTACTCAGTGAGTCAGAGGATCAAATGATTCTGTTAAAGCAAAGACATGCTAACATACGAACGCCTGTCTATCGTTAACGTGTCATCTTCTTAACCCCTCGTGAATACGGGACATCAAACTTCCGCCAGAGTTCGTTTGGTCCAAACCAAAAAAACTTTCACTGAAGCTGCTTGTTTTTTTTTACTCGTGAAAATGAACACTTGTATGGTGGCATACTTCTACACTTGATATCAATAATTTTGTTTGAATGACACTAGTCCACAATGCAGCATTCAATAAAAGGGTGCAGGCTGCTGTTTGATCCATGTTTGGTGGTCCTGAGAGTTTTATGTGAATTTGTATACTAAGTATTTTTTACAGTATCCGGTCACAAACATTTGTTGCTAATACGAGAACTTTTTGTTGTTATTTTGACCAGAAGTCATATTCTGACTACTAGTATTTTCTTCATCAAAAATAGTATCAAGTATCCTGCCAAAATTCCACTGTGTAAATTTGTTTTTTTTTTTAACTTAACCGTCATACGTGTATAAGGATCCCATTTGAAATAAGCTTTTTAACAAAGCTTTTATAGGCTATCCTTAGGTAGTAATGATCATTTGTATGTCATGTAATCTATATATAATAATTATTGAACAAATTCGTCCCTGTGAAGTTGCATAGCGCTGAGAAAATGTCTGTTTTTCTATCTGATATATACATGTGTATTTATGGCATTCTGTGATATATTATATTTACCTGAATATTATAAAATGAAAAAAAAAGTTGTAACTTTTATGCCTTTGCTATTTTATTACGTTATTCTGCTAAAAATCCTAAATATTGTGTTCATGTTGTATTAAAAAGAAAGGAAATGATTATGATTATTAACTTAATATCACTTTTCCTCCGCGAAAATCATGACATGCATAAAAAAAGGTGACATTTGAAATAATGAACAATGAATCAAATCTAGAAAAGAAAAGTCTTGTCTCTCTTAGCTGATTTTACAATTTTCTTGAATACAGACGTATGTTTTGAACTTTTGGTAAAAATCGTGTAAACTAAAAAATGTAAACGTTGTTTTAGTAACTATTCGTATGTTCTGATAAGAATTTGACAAAGCTATACAACTCTACATGTTTATCAAACATGTCCGAGTTATTTACCTTTGTACCGTCGACCAAACTTTTTCTCAAGAAGTTTTCACCAAGTATTTGCTAACAACATTAAGAATCAAAATAAATAAACAACGTCGACTCCATGCATATAATCTTGGAGCATATTTCTTTGTTAATAAAAATACAAAATCAGTAAAATTTGTTGGTGACAAATGTTTGATGATTGAAGAGCTGGTTTCGTTATGGTTAAAGAGCGGTGTCCCGGAGACAACAACTGGAGTCCTCTCAGTATGAACGTTCTTTCTGAAAATCGAATCAAAGTTTCAGGTCTTGGAAACGTAGGGTATGCGTTTGCTGTTACTTAATGATTTTGCCTTGAACTCGAATACCGCCTTGTTATTTTATAAAACTACAGTCATTATCATATTTAAATATATTGATATCATTATGTCATATGAATTGTCAGTTGGACATCGACTTCTGTTTTAAGCAAATCAGATTTTGGTTTGACTAAATCTGCCGTCTTACAGACCGAATTTTGATGTCTAATTAAATGAATATTTACAAAATTTGATGTCGGGTCAACGTCATTCAAATGCCCAAATATTTTCCATTATATTATTCAATCTTGCATATTTTATGCTAAAATATTGTACTCAAGATTGACACAGTGCTTTATCCGTTGTCAAGCAATATACACATCATAATAATTGTAAATTTTATACATGTACACAGATAGCATATAGAATATTACTTACATGAGCAGTTGATATAACAAATCCGATTATTTCTGAGTTCACTCCCAAGTCTTTCTTGGTACCTATGTGAGTAATAATTCTTGACATTTTCAAAAATAAGAATTATGTCTCTATTATCGACACTGGAATTCAAGAATGATTTTTATGAAGAAATGGTAAATTTATAATCAATATATAATTATACAGAAACTCACTTCTAAAAAATCTAAAAATATAGATTGTGTACTACTAGTTTAGAACCTTAGAAACCTTACGCAATCAAACAGATAAGCCCAGTGTAGAGGACAAGAGCAATAATGAATGAAAATGATAAAAAAAATCGGTTAATCAGTATATTGCATAATACATGTAATTATTCAAATGTCATTGGTAGGAAAAAAGTTTTAATGTTCTGTTCAAGTTCCGGTGGCTATCAAACATCTCGGGTTTTAAAGCAAAGCTAGCGATATTGGGTTCCGGTAAGATAAGGTCCTACAAGCGTATTATCGTATTTACACACGTCTAAGGTTTACTCTTTGTGTGTCTGTCATTGCGTGTTTGCACACATAATCGACGTGCTGAATACCGAACCAGTGTGCGGATCTAGCTTCTCGTCTCTGCCAATGGTACCTGAAGAATTTAAAGTTCTCTGTAAACAGGCACGGGGGTATCAGTATTGAAGTCGATGTTATATACCACTGAAGGTACATGTATATTATGTCGGGTCCTCTAACAGCAATTAGATCAAATTACAACTAGATTGCTTTATTTTGTCTGATCTGATATTGGCATTCAGTCACTAAATATTTCCTTTGCAGTTGCAACTCCGGAAAGAAGTAATTAATAACCTTCTGTAAAATGTCGTTGCAAACCGGACCGATAGTTAGACGCTGTAGCATAGTGTTGTTCTTGGTTGGCCTCTCATTGGGGACACAAAACGATGGAGGGGACAACGTGGGGGATAGCGGTGACTACTGTGATGCAGACGGTTGTGGAGCCGTGAGAAGAAAACTAGTGTATAACGAGGATTCTGTCAGTCTGGCCATCACGGAAAACGGAGTCAAATTCATAGAACAATTCCTCCCGAGTTCCCTAAAATCTCTTCCATCGACCGACTGTCGTGAATCTCGAGGCGACTTTTGCCTGACGTGGGGGGATTCCATTAAAGCAGTCGTGAAAAGGAAAGCCCTAAAAGGCCATGGATGTTTTGAGATGAATTTCAGTTCGAGACCAACATCGAACACACTTCCAACCTCGTGTATTCCACTAGATGGTGCCGCTTGGTACGGTGGGGCAGAATTGCACACACAGAGATGGCCTCTAAATGACGTGGACCTGCCGATGCAACCGTTCATTTCAAATGATATCGTTCCGGAAAAGTCATCTTTTGGCAACGTACTTGAACCATACTGGATTAACTCTAAAGGAGTTGGGCTCTTCGTCGATGACAGTACTCCGCTGCATGTTGCAATCAACGAAAAGAAATCGCGCCTTTTGTGTCTTCAGGCAAAATATCAGGAGCCGCACTTTCCAAGAGCTATGTCGGAGTATATAACACTTAATTATACAATATGCAAGCAGAGAAATGTGCGGGAAATAAGAAATTTTGTTCATGATTTATTATTTGATATTCCAAGTGGTATGCCAGACAAAAGAATGATGAAAAGTCCAATTTGGTCGACGTGGGCTAGGTATAAAACTTTAATAAACCAAACCAAAGTTTTACAACTAGCTGCAGAAATAAAATCACACGGGTTTTCCAACAGTCAAATAGAAATCGACGATAAACTCACAACAAAATACGGAGATTTTGACTTTGACCCCGAGAAGTTTCCTGACCCTCTAGGATTGGTTCAGCAGCTGAAAACAGACGGATTCCGAACAACAGTTTGGATAACACCTTTTGCGAATTTAGATTCCGATGCTTTCATGGAAGGAGTCGAAAAAGGATATTGGTTGCGAGATGTCTCCGGTAAGGTCCCAGCGCTTGTGAAGTGGTGGCAAGGTATCGGAGGCATTGTCGATGTCACCAACGAAGACGCCATAGAATGGTTCGTCGGACGTCTGCGTGAAATGCAAACCGAGTTTCATATTGACTCCTTCAAGTTCGATGCTGGTGAGATGACGTACCTTCCATCATCTTACTCCACGAAATACAGGTTAGGAAATCCGGGTTTCTTCACAACTCTGTACGTGGATATGGTCTCAAGGTTTGGCGATATGATTGAGGTCCGTTGTGGGTACAAATCACAGAGACACCCAGTGTTTGTTCGAATGGGAGATAAAGAGTCCAACTGGGGTTATGAGAATGGATTTAAAACTCTTATACCCACAATTCTCACTCTTGGAATTCTGGGATATCCTTATGTTCTTCCGGATATGATAGGCGGGAACGGCTATGGAGAAAACCTAGGGATTGACGTTGTTTTACCAGAAAGGGAACTCTATATTCGCTGGTTGCAGCTTTCTGCTTACCTACCTTCCATGCAATTTTCCTTTGTTCCTTGGGACTTTGACGAGGAGGTGGTAGAGATCGCTAGGGAGATGGTCAAAGTTCACGAGGATATCGTGACTCCTCTACTGTACCAAGCCTCCACTGAGGCCCAAAAGTCAGGTGTGTACATTGAGTGTACATCCATGTGCCAAATAATGCTTTTGCTTGAGAATACAGCGATGAAATAATATTGATCTATTATTACAATTTCAGGGGCCCCTCTTATACGACCGTTGTGGTGGATAGAACCTGATGCTGAAGAGGCACTGAATTGTGACGATGAATTTCTGGTCGGAGACTCATTGCTGGTCGCTCCGATCACAGATCGAGGCTCAAGGTCACGTGACATTTACATTCCACGTGGAGAGTGGCGCGATAACCTTCGAAATAGGAAGGTCACTGGACCAGTTACCCTCCGTAACTACGAAATCTCTTTACAACAAATAGCCACTTTTGATCGGATAAAACAATGATCAGTAGTTTAAACCAGGTGTGTTTGGAAATTTTCTAATTGATTGGTTTTCTTTTTTGTTTTGTGACAAAATAAATCTGTTGATCGGTATTGAAATTAAGGTAAATCTTAAAATGTATAATATACAGGATAGTTTTATTAATACCATATTTAGTAAAGAGAGAATTTTACAAATATTTCGTGCCCGAATTCGAGTGGAGTTTACCAATATGTCACTTGGTAAACTTTCACATCAATCATACTATTGTTCCATCTGAAAAAAAAAGGATTTTCAGGGTTTTGGAAAGTAACCTTTTTTCCTTTTTTTTTTTTTTTTTGCTTGTCAAGATTATTTTGACGAGTCTGCCCCCCCCCCCCCCCCCCCACCACTTTCAAAAAACGATGCTACGTGCCTGTCTTTAATACATATGAAAAAGGTATTTAAATTCGAACTTTAATCAAAATATGGATGAAATACACACGAAATCCGCTATTAAATAAAATTTTCCATTTATTAAAGGAGGAATGAGGTAATGCCTATACATGCATGCTTCAGTGATGCAAGTTGAAATTTACAACTAATGAGGCTTCTGCTGATTTAAGATGTAATTTAAATTATTTGATACTTTGAATGAGCAAAAAAATAAGACCAAGCGGCTTTCTATCACGAACGTACAGGTTAGTATGTATACGCCTTTAAAAAAATACGTCCCTGTAATTATAGGCTCATATATATACAATCATGAATATATGGCCTACATATCCTTTACAGTTAGGCCTACTGTCATAAACAATAGGTTGATGCATATAAGTAGGTTCCATTGGTGTTATAGATACAATTTATGTTTGTTCACGAATTAATTTATGAATAAAGTAGCCTAATATACTTTGAATGAATGAACCAAAATATTTTGATCCGCCCATGGAACACGAACGACAACTCTAAAGGCTTCGCGGAATATAGTCTCTAACCAATGGAAAATTTCGTGGCAATCCATTGTTGGCAGCCATTTTATATCTAAAATCGGAATAAAGTGTTGAGTAATTTGGGTTAGAACGAGTCCTCTAAGAAATTTACAAAAAGTTTTGGAATAAAGCCCATCGCCTCCGCGCACCTGGAACCTCCATCGTTTTCATTTTGGTGAAGGACGCCACCCATTGCAAGGTCATGGCCGAAACGACGCGATTCTTCTCAAAATACAAGTCTTCATTGCAAGATAATCATGAGACTTTTACTCTCTTAATCACAGACATTTGTTGCAACAAAGATAACCAGTGAGTTGATTCTGCATTTGTTTGTTTACCGATATATTCTGAATTGATACGGCAATATGTTGGTTTTCGGTGACCAAAAACAAAGACACATGCTGACTGGTCGATGGTCGGTTGGGTATTTCTACCCGTGGGTCATTAACAAGTTAAGGTTTCCAGACTATAACAGGATAATAGTATTACATCATGTGGTAAAACACCGACTATGCCTTATACATGCTTTCAGAAATATTTCGAACGAGATGTCTGTTCTGAAAGTACTAAGAGTTGAGTGCTACTTTCACATTGCAATCCACTTTTTATATGTTGAGTCACATGTGTTGTAATATTGAGTATATTTGCTATTATCTATGATGATATTTGTCAATGAAGCCATGCGCTGTTGTTGTTTAAAGTGAATAAGATCATCCATGAGGTGGACATGTCTTAATTTTAAAGGTTTTTTTTCAGAAATGAATGCATTGTCTGATGTGAGTATTTCCCCAGCTCTTCTGCAAGCTATTTCCCAAACACTCACGTCAAAAGAAAGTGGAAACCAGCCTACCAGTATGCATCCTAGAATTAAGATAAAACAGGAAATCTTGGAAACTAAAAATGCATCTTTATCAGGAGGAAGTAGGACCAGTAATGAAGATGATGATACCAATGCCCGTATTGTGAACATCTTGCAGGGAATGCAGAAATCATCAAACACAGAACTGGGTCAGTCGTCTCAATTTATAAGCCCAGATGATATTAAAAATATGTTGAAATTGAAAATAAACCAAAGTAATCAAAAACCAGATGAACAAGGTGTAAACAATTTGGTGGGAAATTTTGGAAGTGGTGAGCAAGAGGCCATGGTGAATGTCTTGACTTCTCTTGCCATGCAACAAGCCAAAAGCCTGAATTCTAAAGGTGTCGCAAACACTGAGATTCATTTGGGTGATAATGTGACCTTATCCTCACCATCAGAGGAGGTTGTGGCAGATCAAGGGACCCTGATGATTGATTCTGTGGGTCAAACATTTTATGTTAGAACAAGCACTGACAATTCATTAGGCGAGGGCGTGTCGTCTGTTGAGCCTCAACTTCAGTTCTCTACATCGATATCGTCCTCTGGAGACATGTCCAGTCAAGAAAGCATGCAATCGGATGTGGACGTGCCGTGTATTCCGGAAACAACCATTTCCCAAATGGATGACAATAGTATGTCTAATGAGGGATACCAGCCTTGCCCTGTGTGTGGGGACAATGTATCAGGTCAGTAGAAGAGTCCAAGAGAGAGGGTCTATTCTCTGTTATAATTATAACCTTTATAACATAGAAACAAGTGCATGTTGTGAAGAATTCAAGTTGAATGCTGTTGTGTATAGTCTTAATGTGTCAAACTTGCTTCATTTGAAGAATTTAAGTAGAATATAAAATTTTTGTTAAGGAAAAGCTCATGGAGTATATTGCTTGAACATCCTGCTGAAACTGTGTAATACAAGTTATTAAAAACTACCGGTACATTTGGTTGTAAAATTATTAAAAACTTACCAATTATGTTGATGCATTTTATATTTTCTTTTTTTAGGTTATCACTATGGAATTTTCACATGTGAAAGTTGTAAAGGTTTCTTTAAACGAACTGTCCAAAACAATAAAACATTCACTTGTCATAGAAATGGTGACTGTGAAATCAGTCGAGGAAACCGAAAAAAGTGTCCCAGCTGCCGATTTGCCAAATGTGTTCTTATGGGAATGAAAACCCAAGGTATAATAGCTATATTGTCCAAGAGAAAATAGTTTATCTTGAATATCTTGACAACTAGAAGATACAATGAAAACTTATCCATATTTTCATTCAAATGCGCATAGTACTTCATAAAGATTGGATGGTTTTCTATTTCATATATTTATAATGTTAGTGTTTTGAAGATTTTATTTGTCTTTTTAAAAATTTAGCTGTTAGACTTGATCGTACCAGAGGAGGAAGAAGTAGTTATGATGGCTGTTCTCCTAGGAGTCGACCCAAAATACCTGTCCCTGTTAAAAAACCTAAAGTAAAGCGACCCCAATCAACGAGAAGTGTGTCTCTTGAGGACATCAATGTGACCTTGCCAACAGGGGAGGATGTCTCAGGAAGCCAGCTGATGGCTATTCTGAATAAGTCAGGCAAAGCCCTCTTACAGGGAATCGTCCGACCTGTAGTGCCCCAGATCCTGTCTGATATTGTGGGCATGGAGTCTGTCCTGTGTGAGGATGAGGCAGAGGCCGACTTCCCCATGGAGAAAATCTCGGACACCGACCCTAATGTCATTATGTCCATGCTGCAGCTAGCGGAGTTGAAGCTGTACAAACTTGTCCGTTGGGCAAGGAATTTACCTCAGTTTAGTTCTATTGCAGTAAGTTATGTGATTGGCTACCCATGTTGTATACAACAAAAAAAGTATATCATTGTTTTTATCTACATATTTATTTCATAATTCATGTAAAGTGAGTAAAATGTATGTTAGATATAGTATAATTGATGAGTTAATTAAAAACAAAATGGAAGGGACATTACATACCGGTATTTTATTTTGACACTTCACAAAAACAACTGCATGCAAATAAAAAAACAAACTTTGAAAAAAAAAATCTTTTTACACCAACAAATACAGAAATGATCCTACAACTGGGGGCTAAATTAATATTATTAGACATTTAGGTTTCATTATATAAATATATATAGCAAATCAATAATGAAAAGTTTGACCAATGACAGAGCATGGATATGTATGTCTGTTGAACCAACTGCTCTACCTAGCAATAGCTCTCTTGTATTAGATAGAAATAATTACAATGAATGTTTCAAAGGCATGCATAATATCAACTTTAAGGGGAAATTTAGTTTGAAGAAAGTTATGAATTGCTAATACTTATTTATATCAAAACAAAATTAAAATGAATCTTACAAATCTCAATAGTGATAAGATAGAAATAATTTATTACTAGAGTTTTAGGCTTTTCATTTACCTCCCAGCTAGCCTTAAGCATTGTTCAAGATTTAGCCCCATTTTGGGCTGTATCCATAATCATTTTATCCAGTTTGAAATAGAATTGAACAGATCTTAAAATAAGATCTTTTTATAACTAAAGGAAAATGCATTGATTTTCAGAAGTGAATCATTACTGATATAAATATAGCTCAATATACCAATAGGTTTGTCAATGAATGAAGTTCCAAGCCATATGTTGTTTAAATTTTTTCAAACTGCTTGAAATTTATTAAATTTAAAGTCCATGTTCTATAGACAAATATGCAATGATAGTAAATTAATTTTTTGTAATTATTTTGCAGACAGACGACCAAATCTTACTGTTGCAGAACTCGTGGTGTGAAATTCTGACGTTGAATTGTTGTTTCAAATCGATGAATACCCCCTCTGAAATTCAGCTTCCATTTGGTAAAAGCATTGACCTGGAAAAAGCTGTAAGCATCGGCCATGGAGTGGATGACATCATCAGTAGAATGCTATCCATTGCTGAACATCTCCGCAGACTTCAAGTCGATCAGCACGAATTTGTTGCTCTTAAAGTCCTGATTTTGATATCTCCAGGTAATATTTACACAAACAAAAACACTTAAGTACATACAGTGTTTGCCTCTATTTCATAAATGTACTTTAATTAGTAAACTCAACTTTTGGTCAATTTTTTTTTGTATCTGATAATTGTATTCTTAAATTTTACAGTGAAGTAGATCTTTATTGATTTTTGTTTGAACATGAATAATTGTATTCTCGTATTAATGAACAAATATCAACATTAAAACAAACAAGATATAAATACCCCTAAGTTAGGTACAATAATAGTTTTATCTCAATTCTCCAACCTACTACTCTTTTGGTAGACATCAAAGGAAATCCCCTCATGCAAGTAAGGTCCGATTGTAGTATTATCTCAGTTCTCCAAACTACTGCTCTTTTTGTAGACATCAAAGGAATGAAGGAACCGAGTCGAGTGGTCGAGCACCAAGACGCCATCACGGAGGCCCTGAGACAGTACACAGAGAGTCACTTCCCCCAGACCCCCACAAAGTATGGTCAGCTACTGATGAGACTGACTGAGCTAGCCAAGATCAGCATGCTGACCAAGGAGGCCCTCAACTCCATCGTTCCCCCCAGCCTGCAGTCCTGTGGTCTGCTGTTTGAACTGTTGAAAGGTGACACTGGGAAAGAGGATTCCTAGCCCTTGGAGCATGTGTGGTCATTTACTCATCCCTTTGTGAAAGGAATGTGAACTCGATGAAGCCGCTTTCTTGATATTTCAACTCCACTTCAGCATGTGGAGTAAATTGTACAGGAATGTGGAACAGCATTAGTTTTATTATGGAAAATTAATGTGTAACATTTTTTCAAATGCAAATATTGATATACATATATAAACTATAGTATGATTTTTACATCCCTTTTAGTAATGGTGCATTATCTCATTTCATTTGAAGAGCCATTTTTCAATTGCACCGTGGTACTTTGTTATGTAGTATCATAATCATTGTAGCAATCATTCAACATTTTTTGTTTTTGTGAAAATGAAAGAAATGGTTGTGTTAATTATGTTAAGGGCATTTAAAGATGTTGATAAAATTTGTTAGATGAAGACCTCTCATACTTGCTAGCATACCGTGTTGTATGTTGGTTTCATTTAAAAAAAATTTTTTTGACAAAACACCACCAATTACATGTCACCAATTCATGATAAAGAGTACATATATATATATATGTTGCTCTAAATCATAATAATTGTTTTTACAGGTAAAATAAAACCTTAAAATTAAATATAATATGTGTAAATATTCAAGTTCTAGGAAACCTTTGTACCAAAGAATGTTCATGTATCAGGTAGTTTGAAATGTGTGACATTGTGTAGTGCTATTCATTGTAATGTTTCTTTGTAAAAAGGTAATTGCTTAATTCCAAGTTCATATGATCGTAAACAAATGCCGACTTTGATCATCTAACAAGGTAAGGAATGGAAAGTGCCAAATTTCTTGCCATTCTTTCCCAAAATTGTTATAACTGACAATTAGAGAAGATAACGTACTTTGATACACAGAAATACAGAGAAAAGATGACCTATACCCATTTCCCCCAGTAGAGAAGACTCTTTGGTTTTATTCCTTATTCAGCAGGTTCTTATTTAAAAATGTAATTAAGCTAGAAACTGGGTTTTTGTAACCATGACGTTCCGACACATTGAAATGTCAGCATTAATTAGATAGACAAGATTTGTTTTACTGCAGTATCATTGCTGAGTGACTATATACAAGTAAACAAGATCTAAAAGTAACAAGACTTATTTCCCTTACACAGTAAGATTCAGAGAATGGCATACAGAATCATGGTATCACCGAGTATTTTCACTTGCTCTAAATGTTTTTTTATGAAATATTTTTATAATGTTGCTCAACTTTTAATATTTAATGAGTGACATCTCTTGACATGCGCACAACTGAATACTTTGTATTTCTTCACATCTTTTATCATTACAATTTAGTGATTGTTTCATAGAATTTTTTCTCTGGCAGATGATTACATTTCATATTGGCTAATACATGTACAATCATTGGAGTTAAAAATACTGTCAGTATATGACTGATTTTACTCTTCAACAAGCTCAATTTTTGTTTTTGAGTTTTGTTTTAGATGTTGACTTTATTTTAATTGATTTTGATAAGTAAAAAAACATTGCCAGCACTTGGAATTGAAATGATAAACTGGCATATCAATTAGACTCTCAATATCATTTTCTTTCTTTTCTCCTATTGTTTAAACAATTGGAAGATTTAAGAGAATGAACTACAGATTATGTATTCAATATTTCATAAGTGCTTTGGTGAGGAATAAATTTTGACAAAGAATTCCATGAATTAAAATGTCTCGCCTTGTGTGTCCTTCCATTTGTTTCCATTGACTTATGATGTTAGAAGTAACGTTTGTATGATGTATTTATAAATTCATTGATTCGTTTAGTCCATTCTGACTTCCTATTAAAACGTTCTTACTCTAGAACATGTTGTTTCTTTTATAAAGCTTGAATGTTATTCAATGTACATGTATTTTGATCATCCAGATTCAAAAAGTAATGTTTTGGGCATATGTTTTCTTTAAAACATTGAACTTGACGTCTTTTGACTTGATCTAAAATCACATATTTTACTTTCTGACTTTCTGCAAAATTCATTTCATGTGAAATGAATGGATAAACCAGAATAGAAAAAACGATGAAAGGTTTGTTAGTTTTAATCAATCAAAAATTATAAAACAAAAATTTCACAAGTCGTCATTTGTTTCGCAGTAACCATTTATAGCGACCTTCTGGTTTTATGGAAACCAATGAAATTGTTTTGGCAACAACATGCTTGTCTCAAGAGTCAAAGGTAAACAATTATTTTATGTGAAATAAACATTTTGTGATAGTTTTATTGAATAACGTCACTGGTTTCTTTCATTTGTCACCAATTAAAGACACTATCCGTTTTAAAAAAAACCCATTAAAGCCCACTGTCTCGAAATCTAGTTTTTAATTTAATGATTTTCGAACAAAAAATTATGAATAGTTTAAGAAATAAATCTAACAATAATCAAGCTACAAAAGTTAAAATAAAGACCTATAGAATAAGTTAAAAGGCTAGGAGTCGTATCAGTTGTGAGCCAAAAAGTTATTCTTTGCAAAAACGTTGCATTTTCGCATCATAACAAGCATGGCCTGACGCGAGACGAGACAGTCTCTGAATACGATCTGTTTTCAAATAAAGTGGAAAAAAATATGACAGCTAAATTTTTTTTACACTCTTTGAACATTTCAGAGGACAGACACAATATATTATTTAGAAGTCGGAGGCTCTGTATTACGTTTGATCAAAGTAATAATCGAGGATAAGATATTTCTATTGTGGAATGTCCATTTTCTAAGAAATTAAGAAATAATTTTTTTAATGTAATATTGTTGATTTGCCTAGGATTGATAGAAAAACATAAAACATGGTTGTGTGTATATACTGCCATTTATTTTTGCTAATAAGAAAAATTAGGCAATAAGGGGAGGTCTTCAAACAGTCATAATATCCCTTACCAGACATTGAATGTAAGTTATAAAAGGTTAGTAAATGACCTCCCCCATATTAAACAAAGATGTAGCCTATACAATATCAACATGTACCAAATATACATACAACAAAAATATTGTTGAACAAAAACAGCATTTCACACATCAACAGCAACATACATGTGTAATACAGTGCAAAAGAATTAAGAAATAAATGTTCTAATCGTTTTAATATGCAGAACCATATGTTGATATACATAGTGTAGACACATACGAAGGCGATAAAAAAAGTAAGATGAATTCCTGTTACAGGCTTTGAAATTAAGAAGTCTATCATTATCGTATGTCAAACTGCTATGCATTCAACGTACACTATTTTGTAAAACAGACAAATGTGAAAACATCCGTGTTCTCTTTTCTCTCCACTCACAAATTGAGTTTTATAGAATATTCATACATTAAATATGATGTATTATGTTATTTATCTTTCACTGAGCTTGTATAAATAAATAAATAGATCGATGCGAGTCTTTATAAGTTATCTTAAATGTAAGGAAACTTATTTATTATCTACGGGAGTTGTTTTACACATCGGTTTCCAAACTCGTATACATGAATCCAACCACTCAAACATTTTAATTCGTTAACAATTTGTTTTTTCGTTAAAAAATGGATTTTTCTTTATCGATGAAGTTAAAATGTATGTATGTATCTTTATTGCTCTGTGTTAAAAAGTTTTTTTTTTATATACTTTGTTAATTAGGGAATCAAAATTATTTCTTTAGCAAGAAAAAAAACCTTAGATTTGTGTCCTATACACCGATTTTCACCGTTTCGTAAAAATTATCAAAAGAGAGTGCCGTATTGTGTACATATAGAGGACAGCGAATCAAAAGAACTAGTTTGAGAAAAAAAAATAGTTCGGTGAATTCGATAACCAAATGATTAACGGAACAGTAAGGAGCATATATCATTTTAACCAGCCAAGGTATTTTGAGACAAAAATTTGAATAATGATATATTAAAAGAAACATGACTAATGCATTAACAATACCGTGTGCGTACACGTATCCTCTATGAGTCCTTCAAAAGGATCTTGCTTTGACTATCCTGGTTGTTGGAATAAACAGCTGTAATTTAAAACATATTGCTAATAAATAGATGCAATTTAAAACATTGCTATAGAGAATGTAAATGTATCTTCCTGAAACATGTAGCTTAGTAAAAAAATAATAATCGTAGAACCACTTCTTAAAAGTAACTGTAAGCACATCAAAACAACTAGCTAACTGGAGGATTATAATATAAACGTTCTGGCAAAATTTGCTGGCTGTCCAAAGGTATGATATTTCTTTAAAAATAAATATTTTTAAAAATTGATGACTGTTAACTTTACTTATGTTTTCTAAAAGAAAACATCACTAATTTGCTTAGCGTTTTTAATCAAATAGAATAAAACCCCAGCGTGACCATATTATGTTTAACGAACAATATAATTTTATTTGATTAAATAGTCCTTGAATTTTTATTACGCCATAGTGTGACTGAGCATCGAGAAAAAAATCGGAACTCGACACACAAATGTTAAAAAAAAGATTCACTAATTAACCCTGTTTGTTTAAGGTATGATTAGACAACTTCTGATACAATTATCAACCTAATTTAAAAATTAAATTCGATAATTATTTCTGTCGATGTTACAACAAGGACATGGAATAACTTATCTGTTTTTATAGATAAATCTTTTCATTTCCTACAACATGTTGCTAAAAAAACCCAACCCACTACTCTCTTCAGCACCACGTGACTGGAATAATTACAGCCAATGGGCATCGAAGCCTCATGTGACATGATGTGCAGACTACGGTCACAATCCTCTGGTTAATAATGCTGAAAACATTTTAGGTTAGTGACCTGAAATTTTCAGGAGCCGCAAAAATCGGAGTAAAGATTTATGCTTCATGCAATTATTACCACCGTCGGTATGAATACAGACAACTAATGAAGAATGCTATTAATTTAATCGATTAATTTCCAGGTGAAACTGGATACAATATGAGAAGATAAATGTTTGATACGTACTTGAAATATTTATTCATATTGTTGAAAGACATATATAGAAAACTGTATCAGCTCTTGTTAACACCAAAACTATAAATCTGTCAATTTTTTTAAAGAAAGGATGGCACAGGTGAGGTAAAAACGAATCATAAAAACTGTTATAATAAAAATCTCTTCAATATCACTTTACTAATTTTACTTTCTCATTGCATGACAAATATTTGTTTCGTATGAATTTAAAATATGGCACAAAATAAACGACACACTTTACGGGATGATGTCACCCGGATGTGGTTTGTATGCATTAACGAGAAGAGGTTATGATATAGATACTTGATAAATACAAATTTGAAATCATACATTTATTTAAATAATATTTTATTATGTAAAAATATTACATAATAAGGACTGGACAGCAGGCGATCTGCCTATTTGAGCCCTCTCCTTAAAATATAAAAATATATAGTATCACATTGATTTTAACTGCAGTTTATTAATTACAAATTATATATCGAATTATCCTTCGATCATTTTGATAAATTCATAAAATTGATGGCATTAAAATTGTTATGATTATGTTCCAAAGGAGTCCATATTACTTCATATACTCAAACGTATCGTATTGTCATTGAATGTAACGTGCCGTTATAACAGAGTTACTGAAAAACCATATTGAGAATCAAAAAAATAATTGACACGTTAAAACACTTTATCTAGCTGTATTTAAAAGTATCTGGAAGATTTTTCTTGCGAAAACAAATTGATTTATTCCTTATATAATACATTAACATTTTCATAAAGAATTAAGTTGGGAAACACTAAGCGAAAGAAGACACAAACATAAATTTACACTCATATACAAAATACTTAATAGGTATATAGAAACAAATAACAGATTTGTTCAAGCATATAACAGATTTGCTCAAGCATACAACAGATTTGTTCAAGCATATAACAGATTGAGCTTAATGTTATATGCCTGGTTACTCCTATGAAGATTGTGTTAATTTTTGTTTTCGATGTCCATATCAATAGATGCTATTATTGTATTATTGGGCTACAGTTGACGATCCTTTGAGGAAGATATGTGATTTGTTTTCGACTAAATTCATCATTTTATAAAAAAACCACAAAAAGAATTTAGAATGTATACAACTTACTAGCAGTACCGATTAATGTGATTGTATGCAAATTGAACGTACATGTACACTTAATATTGCTGAGCCCCCCTTTATTTGCTCCTTTTATTTTTCAAACTGTAACTAGTGTACTGTTTGTTGTTTTTCATTTCATCCCCCCACTTCTACATTCTGTATTATCTTTATAAATTAATTCTAAAGGTCTTTGTAAACTACAAACATATACTTTTAAATTGTTATATCTGTGCCTTGATTTCTAATGAAAAAAAAACTACACTGTAAAATGGCTACTTTGCATTCCGTTCAATCCATATTTACTGTATATACTTATAGGTATATTATGAATAAAATAAAACTTCTTAAAATTGATTTAACTAAAGGAGACATTAGTGTAAATACCGTATCAAAGAAATTGTGTGAGAAGTCTTCGGAACGATATGTCGATTGCGAACTAACTTATAATCCACTATGCAACCGTCGCATGTTCCATACTATAAGTTCTGTTTATGATAATTTTAAATTTCATATTTATTATTATCTCGGTATGTCTATGATAACACGTATTAACAGCCGGAAAGGATTTGATTTGTCTTTATCAGTAATTTGTTATTGAAATGTTATCCTAAAAATTTTGACTACAATTAAAAAAGATTATCTAACAGAATAATGTAAATTGTGAGTTATACTTTGAAGGTTTGAACAGAATAGTACACAATAAACAAAGGATTATAATGGGCATTCATTCATGTTTTTTTTTAAAATGGATAACATAATTTGTTTATGAAATTCCTAACCAAGGAAATTTCTTTATTTTGTGGTATATATTAAATACTCTTTATCTTGAGAAAAGGTTAAGTTTTTACACTTAACTCGTCCAGGATTTTACAGTTTTGGACACGTTTTTTTTATGCACGTGAAAACCAAAACTTCAAAGTACATGAAACAATTGATAGTAGATTTCATATTCTTAATTAAGAAGACAAACCACATATGTGCGAAGTTATCTGAAGGTCTTTACCAAACCAACAGGTCACAGTTCACAAAGAGCAAGGAAAAACCATCAACCGATTAAACCGATTACAATTGAGTCATTTTCCTAAAACAATAAATGTCTGCAAAAGGCACCATCTTTTATCCACTGTGTCTGGCTCTTTCTTTCACTGTTGCATGCTGATTAGAATTCTGTTGTTTACATAAACATTTCATGTAAAAGAAATGATAAATTGATAGGTGTCACGTGAGCTGATAATTATAACACCAGAGCACATTTTTATCAGGAAGAAGTATCAGAAAGGTAACGAAAGCCAAAGCTTGCTACTATTTAGGCTATAGCAGAGGTCAGTGCAGGGACTATTGTTATACAAAATCGTTTTAATGGGAATTTCCTCGAAAATTGCGGTGACAGAGCGCGTGGAAGATGTGAGGTTCCTTCACTGTAGACGTAAACCGAAAGAATGAAAATTAATCATTGAATTACATTTAGTTAATTATGTTTCCGTGTTCTTTGTTTTGTTTTTAATTAGGAGAAAGCAATAAACAGAATGAATCAACATTCTTATTCAGTTCACATAATATTGTCTAAACATGATAAATTTGAAAGGTTAAATAGAAAATATCGTTGCTATTTCAAAATAATGATTGATTGTTAATTCCAATAAATGACAAAATTTAATTCTTGAGGCAACAAATCATTTAATAGAATGATGTTATTAGTTAATATTGTATAAGCAATGATGCTTTTCGTCATAATACGACTAGCATGCGTCAGCTTTTAGTTATAGATTACTGTTTTTCTCCTAGAACTAAAATGTTTGTGAAATTAGGAGAATTGAGTACGTTGATTTAAAAAAACTAATGACATTTTTAATAGGCAACCAAATTTCGAGTGTCAGTCGTTGAGTTACAGGAAAGTTACAGTGCTTACTATTCTTCTTAATGTAAACAGAGCATTTGTGTACATTTTGAATATTTAAGTAAAAATTCTAACTTTAGACGTAACATAAATGTGTCAAACGTTAAAACATTTAATCTATGTACTCCAGTAAGTAAATCCACCCTCCTGTGACGTCATACATTTTACATAAACCATGAATTCATTAAAATTCTTGCAAGTATAATTGTAATTTCTATGTTATCATAGGTGCACATCAAAAACTCAAATCATTGTTTACTTTGAGATATTTAATAAGCGTTTTTCATCCTTATATTCGACATAATTCAATAATGACAAAGGGAAATAACTCTTTTCTACTTTTCTCTAAGTGATATATCTAAATGCTATAATTTTTCTAATGTAAACAATTTTTTTCTTTTTTTTAAATTAATTTTAGTTTTCTGGCAAAGTAAGCAATAAAATTTGAATAGACAAACAAGTATCCATTCACTTATATTTAATTTTTAAACAAAAAAAAGTGTGATTTTCAGATGATAATTTCAGCCTTTGGTTTTTATTACCTGACATTTTAAATAGTATGGATACATATATATTTTATTTATTTTTTGATGAAATTCAAGTCCAATAAGTTTAAAAAAAGTTAAGTTTTTAACTTTGAACCCATGATTTTATAGGTACGGAGTTACCTTAAAGGTATATATACATGTATATATATTGAAGCTATGTAAACAAAAACAGTACGCGAGCCATGTCAAAGAATTATGAGCTCCGTATCTTGCATGCTTATAACTCTCCGACAGACTCTCAAATTTCATTTTATTTTTAGAAATGCACTTCTAAAGCATTGTAAATAATTTAAAAGGACTGGTTAGTAATTGCCATATTCAGAGTATATCAATCTTCTACTACTTAATACAATAGTTCATGGCTAAAGATTCACCCCTAAATTCTTAAAGTACATCCGATGTGTAATTTGATTACCACCCAGTCGACTTGACCACCACGAATTCCGGTTTTAAATTTCGATTAAGCAGTAATTTGCCTAATCAGTCGTTTTTTAACAGTGAGAAATAAGTGACGTTCCTGAAAAAAGAATAACCTGACACAAAACTTTAGCACCATAATGACCATAATTATTCATAGAAAGCATCAAAGACTCCGAAAAAGCCAAAATACCACTTTGTAGCATGCATGAACCCCCCTCCCCCTCCCCACAATTAAAAAAAAATGGCCGATAAAAAAATGGTAAAATGATATCTAATTGTCTAAATTTTTTTACTATGACATTAATTTTTATGGAACGTAGCTGGCATTTCTTCTTCCGTCATGCAATATCATTTCTTTCTGTAATAAAGGTAGACATTTTATAAAGACTTTAATTGGATGAACTCAGATGCATATTCTACTACATCCTATTTGGTCATGAAGAATTCTTTTGGTCAGAACTGCATACATCACAATGAGTTTTTTTTCGAAGTAATATTACACATTCTGGTTTATTTGTCAAAATACTGTCAAATTCAGGCGAGGCAAATCCAATATTGTAATTTATTTTTATGTAATATGCTATGAATATAACATTCATCAAAATGATACATGTCTATTTCTGATTTTTAAAAAAATGCAAAATGTTCTTTTTATATAAAAATCTTTTGCATGGCATTGTGGTAAGGAAAGTAAAGGGAAATATATGAACATGTTAAAATTATAATTCAAACTTTTATTTTAATGAGTTACAATGCTGCGTTATGATATTTAAAAAAAACCTTAAAATGATACGAATGACAAATTGACTGACTGAAAAAACGCAAGGAGACTTGTTTTTGTGAGACAAATGCCTGCTTCATTTTTGCTAAATCTGTCGATGTCGTGATAACGGAACATATTTCACTTGAACTTTAACACAAAAAGTCGGCCAAAGGACATCGTCTATCTTTGTATTTTATATTAAACGGTGTACTGTTTATTTATAAACATCAATTTAATTAAAAGAAAAGAGGCTTTTGTACTCATTAAAATAAAATATAGAAATATTTTTTTTTTAATTTTTGAACAAAGAAAGTATCATTAGAAGTATCATTAGAACTATCGAGATAAAGAATAGCTGAATAAAGTATCAGTCTTTAATGTTATTTACCTCAAAAATAGCAATCATTATACATGTATTTTTGCATAAATATTGTCAATGATTATAATGATGATAATGAGCACACATTCAATTATAAAAATAAGATTTCAATCCTATTATAATGCATTTTTAAAATGTCTTTAATATGAATAAAGACTAACTTAATTTACGCTACGTACCATGAGGGCATAGGACAACAACACTTGCTTTAGATCCCCCTCTGTCTTGAACAATGGTTTTTGTCTGTCTCCAGGTTTTGCCAATTTTATTTACAAGTGTTAACACCCTTCAAGTCTAATTTGCTAATGAAATCCGGTAATTTTATCACAAAAATGTTGATGTTTCCGATTCATACGGGTGTACTGACTTCTTGTTAATATTAAATATTCTGATCTAATTGGTGCTTGTTCCTATTGCCTTGCTCCTCAACACTGATTAAACATGGCAAAAACTTGCTGAATCTTCTTTTTCCTTGTCTTGATATCTTTATCTGGGATTCTATAATATTAAGGTTCAGTGATATCTGTCACTCAATGGTTTGTCCAGTGATCATTCTTAAGGTGTCTATGTGGTCAACCACAAACGCTCTTATCTGAACCAGGTATATCGTATCGTATCGTTTGGTCAACGTCCTTCTTTATTCTCGACATTTTGGTTCTCAATAATACTTTTTTGGTAATTTCTTTCTAGCTGGTTGTTAAACAGAGAGGTGTCTCCCTTTTTCGCTAGCTTTACTAGATCTTTGTGTTTGTCTCTGGTATGCTTTCCCGATCGATCCGATATTCGTTTAAGATGGCAAAGATAAGATATTGAAAACTGTCTATGAACTTTATGGCTTCTAGAGATATGTCTTATAACTTTCTCAGTTTTGAACTGTTGAACATGAATAAAGAAGTAATTTAATTTCCAACAGTCTTTCACACATTGTTGAAATAAATATGAACACATACAAGATGATAATATTGACATTGAAACGTGATTGCTTATTCATTTTTGCTAAATATGTATTGCAGACACTACATTGACTTAATAACCAATTGATTTAAAAAGTTATTTTTCGTTTACCACTCAGATGTAAAGTTATCTCAAGATAATCATTAAATCACAGTGCATTCATGCTTTATTTTCTGTTTCCGCAAGACAGTTTCTATATCAAAGTTGCCGATTAGGGGCAGGTAAAACATCAACAATATTTAAATTCTTGAAAAGGGTTAAGCTTTAAAAAGAAAGTATAGTCATGTAGATTGACTTGTGTTTTTCTTTTCCATTATCAACTTCGTAACTGTGTCATTAACAGCTTATGCATGTTTCGTTTAAGGGTCATCACTATAGAGGGAAAAAAAGAAAGACAGAGAGAGATTTTTTCCATGATATTGATAAGTTGACTTAAGGCTTTATGATGGAAGAACATGTAATGTGGTTTAATTACACCACGTTTTGGTAAACCAACACAGCTCCAAACCACAGAAAGATACCACATCTTGCTATCGAACAAAATCACTCTCTTTAGTTCACACACTGCGCTCGACAGAAGGTGATCACTTGTAACAACTTGCAGTAGAGATTAGTGATACCCATTCATACAAACATACAACGAGAGTTCTTAGATTATTACAAATTTTATTTAATCGATTCTTATATCAATCATAAATCAACAATATTTGGAAAAAACAACGTAGTAGCAACAGCTGGATTTCATTTTGGATAAAATATGTAGCTCTGCCGGCTGTGAACAGTAACGGTAAAGCCTGGAGAGGAGGGCTAAACAGCAGAGTACAAATAAGCCATGACATGGCCAGATACATCACTATGAAGTTAATAAATACTGATATCACGAGTCCGTAAGTCTTCAGTGGAATTTCGGGCTATGATGGTGTAGGCTTTGATGGAACAATACAGTTCTTCTTTAGACACAGTTCTTTCCATTGGTGTCCGAATGATTCACAAATCTTACAAAACATTTCATCTACATTACGTACAATGCTAACAAAGCCCTTTGCTGGTGTTTCTGGTTCAAAACCAACGGTAGTTGTTGACACTGCTGGAGTTGTCGTCAATGAGTCTTTGGTTGTGCTAATTTGTTCTGTGGTAGAAATCACAGCTTGCGGTGTGGTTGTCTCTCCAGAGTTTTTATGGAACACTAGGAAATTATTAAAAACACGCATTATTAGTGTCCCACTCGGTGACACCAATGACGTGTCTATGTGCTGGGACGGCAGATTCCCAACTGACCCATCCGGATTTTGTGTTTTGTTTTTACTTTTATTTCTAATCAGATTGCCTTTTTCAATTGACGAGACCGCAGATAATGGTTTTTCTGTGGTTTTTCCTGCCTGGAATGAATTTCTGCTCGTTTCATCTGTCAAAGTTCCTGTTATAGGTAAGACTGGTATCAATGTAGTGGGGAATTTAAAGAATGGTAATCCAGTGCTTGGCAGAGTCGGCATTGTGGTCCCCTGTGTGATCTGGGCCTCATCCGGATTCCGCGTCCCTCGTATCACAAATTCTTGGTTTCTAACAAAATTCAAATTCCTCGAAAAATTTCCTTGAAGGAATTGCATCAGGCGACGAAATCTGTCACTCTGTTGGTTAGACCAGAAAGGGTCATTCAGGCGGGCTGGCTTCAGTGGATGGCCGATTCTCCCAGACACGGGCACGGAAGAATGAGCTCTCTTGACCCTTCTTGGTTCTTTTGAAGCCAAGTCTACAATCAAAAAAGTAAATGCATAAGTTATATGTATGCTCTTTTTTGATTGAAAACACGTTAAATCATACTGTATTTATTTATGGTTCTCTTTCCGCATTGTTGATGCTTTTTTGATAAAAATTAAGGGTGATAAACAAACTTTTGATCAATGACCATGATGTTTGCAAAACTAAAATCCTGCAAAATCATTGTAGTTTTTCGTGGTAGCGATATTTGTTTCATTCTTTTTAAAAGTTTTAATGTATGTATAATTGCACGTTATAATCGTACATGATAATCAGAAAAAGAAAAAAATCAATAAATAGGTAAACTAATTGAATTCATTAACACACAAAATTGGACGAAGTGACTCTCCTCTCGAGAGTGCAAAAATTATAAATTTGGTGTGTTTTTAGAATTAAAGTACAAAAAGTTTTAGCTCTATTTAATTAATGTAAATCAAAATCGCAGGTGTTTTAGTTCTCTACCTAACACCTTCATATATGTATAGGTAACATAACTAAGGTAACTATAGGTAATCACAGTTGTCAAACCAAACAGTTTGTCTTGAAATATAAAGGGTAACACAACCATTAATGATACATTACCGAACTCATTAAGAGCTGTGAGGCAAAATAATTTTGAATTTACAAATAAAAAACTTACCGATTTCTGTTGCTGTATCTTTGTTCACGGATGGCAGATTTCGCCCATGGCACGGTGCAATACAGATAATTGTGTAGATGAAAACAATGACTGTGAAAATATTTAACTCCCGTTTAAACATCCTTAGATTTGAATCTTGCACACTTTAAAAACACTGGAACTTCTTCAGATTGTAATGAAATCCTAATGTTTATCCCCAGCTAACAGAGGATAAGGACTATTTGGGCTAACTATTGAGCTGACAATGATTTTCACACTGGTAACCACAATTTATAAACCGAAATTGATAACACGTTGAATAATTAATGGTTTGTGGATCATAGTTACTTTTCTAAGGTCATGACCTTTGATATGTTAGCGTAAAACATGGCGTCGGTTTTATGAATGATCGATTGTTTTAAGAAATAGCAACAATTCGTAACAATTAACAAGCAAAGAGACGTGATATTTTAACATCATTAGACTGGGGCTATTTTAAAGGAGACATCATAAAAATAATTTGTTTAAAAGAAAAGGTCTAAAAATAATGTATTTGCATATTCATTTTTAAATTTTGAGGACGCAACTCACTTAGGATATGACTTTATCATAATGAGATCCTAATTAAAGGAGAAGTGTTTAATATTTTGAAAATTAGAATTTTACGACGGTAGTTTAAAGATTTGTTATTGCAGAGAGTCAATTAACTTTCATGATTTAAATATGCTCACTTTATTGCTACAAAATTAAAGCCAAAATTGGCGTGATATTTTTATATACCTATATTCAACATTAGGTTATATTACTAGCAAAATTGTTACAGAACACTAAAATACACATATACACGATACATGTATATAATACATAAATTCTGTCCCCCTTTTTTTCCTTTGATATTTTTGTTATCATTTGAATTAATATTTTTGATGAAGGCGCTTGATATAAACAATTGGTCCATAGAATTATTTGTAAAGTAAAATTACTTATCAGCTTTCACAATTAGTAATTTTTAATGTGGTTAAAATTTAAATACAAGGATAAAAAGGAAGGTATTTGTCCAGGATTTTTTTTGGAGGAGAATTTCAACCTCAATATAGATTTTGTCTGTTGCATGTTGCTGCGTGAAGATTTTCGTTATGTGAGGGTGTGGGAGAAGATGATTTACGTTTATGTGTAGCATTACATTAAACCACAAGATCTTATCGTGTTAAGAAAACTATTGTCGTGTGAAAAACGGTGAGGTAAGAAATGGATGAGGTATGAGTAAAAAGATATAAATCACTTGGAGTTATTCACGACAAAGAAATTATTAAGAATAGATTATTACCGTTTCTTAATTGATATTCCAAATATGATTCTGAAATATTCTGAATGTTTGAAATTTTAGATATTGATTGCAGTATGAGTAAACCGTCGATGTTCTTTTCAAAAAGTGCTGATTGCCGGTTTTCCTAATAAGGATATCATTACTTTTTTAAAGAATGGAAAGCATGATAAAGCTTATGCAGTACCAATATTAACTACAAGTTATTATTATGCTTCTTTGTTATATTATGATAATACTGCTTCATTTTATGTTGATATTTCTAATTTAACATGTTGATACTATGATATTTGACATTGCATGCTGTTTTTTGGTATACTGATCATCATTAAGAAGGCGACACTTCTGAAGTAATCTTAATTAGTTCATGGTATTTCATCATTGCTAGATATGATATCATGTTATTGTACACACATAGGTTGAGTAAACATTTTCGTACGTAATATATATAAGTAGCAATCTATTGTCGAATCACGCTATTTTCAAATCAGAAACTTTGCTATGTTCAATAGATTAACAGAATGCATGATAATATTATGTTTCCATTTCACATAACTTTATATTTAGTATATGTTTAAGTATTTCTGAAATGTGTATGTATACATGTGAAACAGCAATGGTTATTTTGTTTTGATTGCAAAGAATGACTAGTAACTTAACAGAGCGGGAGAGAATGTTCACCCTTTTACATGTAGTGAAATGTCATCTATAGTGTGATTTTTAAAATATTAATACATATATTCCAGCAAGATTTTCTGCTTTTAATTAGTTTATCAAAAGATAATTTTAAAAAGAATACACCACTCTTTACAAATTTTTGATAAGTTTTCGTACAGTGCAATTGATATCATTTATCAGAAAAAAAACCTGTCTTAATATCATGAGTACTTATTCTCTGTAGAGCATATCGTATAAACAAAACAAAACACCCCCCCCCTCCTTAAAACCCCCAACAACAACTCCCTAAAACACCCCCCAAAATCCTCGAAACACAACAAAATAACCAAACGAACAAAAACAAAACAAAACAAAACAAAATCACGACTATTTTGTACTGGCCTACATGTGTTGATCTGCATGATCCTAACTACCCAATATTTACATATATGTACATACATTTGGTATATGTTACATTGTACATATAAAGGAGTTTCAGCACATAAAGAGGAAGTTTTAGCATACGATGACGAGTGGTATAAATATAACCCACATGAAGGAATTTTATGCGTTCCATATAAAATTATCAGTACGATATCAGAACAAAAGCGATCCGATCAAAAAGTTCGATGATTGGCTTTTGTCCTTTTCTTTATATTGTTAAAGGTATCGTGGGCTTCTTTGATTGAAACAATTTCATCATTTGGCAACTTTTGTCAACTAAACAAGACAGCACCGCATATTTGACTGAAATAATTATTTGCATTTATTAAAAAAAAGTGTCTCAAGATTTACATGAAATGATTATAGAATACCTTATATTTCTATTATTATTCGGTTCCGAGAACTGTTAATTGTATTTGATGTTTTTATCTTGCCTGAATCACATTTTAAAACCAATTTAGCTTGAAGTATAAGTAACATTTAGAAAAGGTATGAAAACCTGTTGTTTGAAGTGTCATATATCAACATATTGAAGCATCTAACGAGTTGATTTTGTTGCGATCACTTTATAAACAATTAGAATATTCTGCTGCCATTCTGCTAACAACAAAACACATTGCTTTTGCAATTTATCGACAGAACATGTCATACTCGAATACAAAGCAATCTTTGTACATTAATCATTGTGATGTACAGTTGCCAACTATTAAAGTGTTTTGATGTCGCAGCTTAAATAAGATAAGTGTACTTAAATTGAAATTTGTAAACGGCTCTTGACATGCTTCTTGAATGTGAGTTATCACGTTCGAAATTTGTTTGAAAAAATTTACAAAAATTATCAAACTTTTCTTTTTACTATTTTTCATCATAATGGCCAATCAAAGTCAACCCAAGCATTTTTTATATCATATTTCATCACTCTCAGTCTTCATAACGAACAAGGTCGTTAGATTATAGCTCAGTGCTGCATGCACAACATACGATGAAATGACTTTACCTTCAACATAACTTTGCTTGTTTGTTTTAGTAAAATTTCAAGTTTATTGATTAAGACTTCAAAAAGAGTATGTACAAAATGGTTTATAAACAACAAACAAAATAAATCCCCCAAATACCTCATTATGAAATATACATGTCCAACCTCAAATCAAAGCAGTCTCCTTTGAATAAATCAAGGTATGTAAAGATAAATAAATATACATAAATAAATGTACATAACTGTCAACTGCAGTGAATTAACACAATGCTGCCTTGTTTAAGATGCCAACTTTCTTAAGAATCCAATGTCATTCAAAGTATATAACATCAAATTTATCTTGCAGCTTAAGTTTTTCTCCGTCTTTAATCTTTATATTCATTTTTCCAATGACCAGTACTTAAAAAATAATTTCCTTTACTAATTGTAAATGACAAAAGAATATTATTTTGGAATATATCATCCATTTTATATGCCTTAATATAGAACGCCTTAATCGTATAAATAATTACTTTATAAATCCAATATTTTAATATCTGCATAATAATTGAATAAACAAAATCATCATCATTATCACCTTCGTCATCATTATCTATGCGCGATAGAAAATAGAATTTCTTTCGTTAAGGATGATACATTAAAGATGTTCAATAATTAAATAAAACCCTCTAGGTAGTCGAGTATATGTATATTAATCCCGTTGAATCTTTATTCATCATTGCATTTTGTGCATATCCATTTAAGGGGGCCGACCTTAGTTTTCATTGCGCATGTTTTTGCGCATTCTAGTATAATACAGTGGATTAATATTCTTATGAAATTTTTACGATGGCATTTATAAAATTGAACACAATTAACAAAATACAGATAAAAATATTTAGATTTTTAAAGAAAATATTTGTCTTTTAAACGATTATCAGTTGTGCGATAGGGGAGCATTTCAATTGCGCTTTATGACGTTATGATAAAATGAAGCTTGGCAGGAGTACGTTATAAGAAATAACATAAAAGAAAAAGTAAGAATTGAACACCGTTGAAATTTTATACTCAGAATCATGTTATCCTCGGGGACATTTTTCTTATTTTTGAATAAATCCATTTTACCAATCTCCATTCGTAATGTTCCATATATATAGCAAAATTTGATGCAATTCAATATTTTGAGATGCCCCCACCAAAAACAAGACGGTAGAATTTAGTATTTTTAACATATAAGGTAGGAAATGATATTACCAATAATATTTAACAATTTGAGAAAAAAAGCTATTTATTATTTTTTAAATTTGCTTCGAAGTTCGGAAAATGACAGTTTCGTATATATTCCTTCGTAAATGTACCTCTATTTTGAGATGGTGTCTAACAAGACCCAGACGGTCGATTTTCTTGAAACTTTGTAAAGTAACTAGAATTGGTTTAAATGACATATGGTTAAAAAATGAAGAGTTTTGCCGCAAAAAAACCCAAATAGGCCTCCTTAATTGGATACGATGAAGACATTTCATCAATCATATTAATAATTACACTGTACATTTAAACAGTTATACGGGATTATGTTGTATGCTAAAAAATAGTTTCAATGCAATTAATTAGCTCCTGTAATTAATCATAACAGTAAATAGTTTATATTTATTCATGCTACAGCATATGGTATAACGCAAAAAATGCAATTGAACGGAAATGATTGTGGGAAAATGATAGATAGTTATTGTTGACAAGCGACTAGATAAATGTTTCAACTCAAGATGTATCTAGATAGGTTACTAAAAATTTAATATGTAAGGTGAAATCTTTTTTATCTATTTATAAATATAATGGCTTTTCTCAACGAAATTATCGCGGTGCATCCATTTATCGAATTCAATTTGAATTTTTTTTTTTATATCTTAAGCAAGGATGTGATACATGAATTAGATATTTTTTTGATTTACAATAGAAATGTTGATCATAATGAAATCTGTTGAAAAAACGACACAATATTTGTAACAACATTTGTAATCGTTGTGATGTACAGTTTGGCATTAATTAGCAAGTATGGAGTAAATCAAATTATGATTATTATAATAATAGTTATTATCATCATATATATTATTATTATTTACAATTCAGATTAATTTACGTGACACTATGACAGTTTATCGTTTATGTAGAAAAAGGGTCAAAATTACTTAACATATAACATTCAAACTGGGTAGGAACTGAAGTGCAAGTACACAAAGTGTCTCCGTAAAGTTTTCACAAATAGGTAAGCCCTTTTACACGTCTGAAGTGAAACTTGAACAATAGGGAAGCCTGTCTCTGAGGGATGTGTGGGAGGTTTCTATGGACAAAGACTCCCGTGTTTGCCGACCGGCGCCGATTACAAATGTACTCTTGCTATAAAACGATACATGTGTTCGGCTCTTAGATTTCTTTCCCTTATTTTTTTCACGTTGGCTGGTCCGGTGGGATGCATTTTGCGAGGGACAGGTTTGAATCCCATTAAGGAACATTCAGTATTTTTCACTGTTGTTTGACATTTGACATATGGAATTAAATTTAATATTTGATATTCCAGTAATAACTATTGAATAGTAATTCCTTTAAAAAGTTTTAAAAAGTCAATTATAGCCCACATATTTCTTCCAACATGCAATATTTTCTCGCATGTCATAATACTTATTTCGCTGTCAGCAGGCTTTTTACAACATACTTATTCCGTATTAGTTTCGAAAAAATAAGTTGCATCTGACATGTTGATTACATTTTTCTGGCATGTCAACATAATCATGTTGCAAGTCGACATAATTATCATGCATGCTGACAATCTAAAAATCTAGAAAATTCTAGAAATATAACTTGCATTTAGAAGGCAGACATTTGCCACCATATTTTCTCAAACAAGCATGCAATCAAAGCTAGGCTTTCATGTGCATTTTACAAATATGATAATATTTACAACATATTGTGATTTCTTAAAATGCAACCCACACCCTTGCGTGTTTGTTCTGAAATGCCTTTAAATCTCTCATTACCAACCTTTGAAATTTAGGAATCTCTACTGTTTTAATACAAGTACATCGGCCATAACTTTAAAAAAATTGATTTGTTGTTTGGTTATTTTAAATTAACATCTTTTAAGCACTGTCATCAAAAAGCACTTTAATGTTTTGCTGATAGATGAGTAGATAAATTTTTACTGTCAATACTAACTTTCAACTGTCACCTATCAATGTTAATCCAATGTAATTTTTTCCCCCAAATTGTTTCAAAGTTGGACTTTTTTGCTCACAATGTAATTGTGTTTTTGTGAATTACTAAGAAATGTGTAGCGAAACAGAAATTCCTCGTTTTCTCAATGTTTTTACAAAGCAGATCAAATATCCAATTATCATAAATAAATGATAAGTAAAAAAAATACTTTTTTTCTGAATTAAGCCATCGAAAATGTTGACGTTTTAATTAATGTTTCACAATCTCGATCCCAAAATTTCTCCGCGAGAAAAAAAACAATACAATAATTTACGCCAGCAGTGCCAGGCACTGAACTATTGCTGATGTTTAGCGCTTCCATTTGACTTAGATGTTACTATTTGCATAATGATCCTCTTGAAGATATTTGATTTACGATAGTCGGAGTTTAAGGCATGTTATTAATTTTTGGCCAGTGTCTTGGTGGCGGCAACTTTATTAAAGGGCATCATTTCAATACAATGTCTCTAATTGAGGCTGGCATCTGACACATCTAAATGTTTTCCAAGAATATGAAAATAAACCGATATCTTTGTTTTGACAGTTAATTCGATTCTACTTTTAGATAATCGTCCGAAATCTTCAATGTGAGTTCCTCATTCTTGGTTAAATTTTTAAAAAGTTTTATGCGTTTTTATATATAGTTTTTAAATCTTATTACAAAATTTACCAACATAATAATCACAGTGATGATTTTGATATTGACAGTAATTATCATCATTTTGTATAAATGAATAATACAAACGATAATTACATTTTGTTTATCAAAGAGTTAAGAATAAAAAATTGAGTTAAAGTATAATAGTTTTGATGACATTTGTACTGATGACACATTGATCCATTTATTGCAGTCAAAGATTTGAATTACAAATTACACAAGGTGACCTTGATTGATTTTTTTATGAATGGATATACCGGATCTTGGAATGATTCACCGTGTTCACAGCGTACATTTAGCTCGTGTCGAATCTCACCATGTAAAATATTGTTCAATTCTTCAACTCTTTGTTCCAATAAAATGATGGATACTATCTGTGTCATTCAATGGTTAAATGTATCTGTTTGCCTTTTTATGATCTTTGTATGCTGGTACAGGCTGAATCACTTTCTAATTACAAATGTGTTGAAATTTTAGCGCAATTTTACGGGTTTCAGAGTGATTACTCTGTTATATTTAAATATCTAATAAAAAAAATATTCTTCCTTGTATATTGCAGAACTAAAAAAGGCTAAAGAGGAGGGGTGAACAAGAACTAGGGAAAGCAATAAAAAAAGTCATGAAGCATTCACAGATGACCAAACACATTTGGGGAGACATTAATTTACGATTCGGCCATATAGATTAACTTTTTAGAGTGTAGTGATACTTCCATATTTGCTGTAATAGACTTCTTGTACAAATGACGAAGTCACTGCGTAGGGAACTTCTTATAGATATTACCGGGGCACGGAACTTATGAACTTTGTTTACTCTGTACGTGAGCAATCATTGCATTTGGTACAGTTTTGTCAACAACATTTGAAAAGCGTTGTTAAAGTCGGACGGTGCAGGCCGCAGAAATGTCCGATTTTATGTTTTCGGCATCAGGCCGTGTCATCCTCATCTTCGTTTTAATCTTAAGTTGACGAAAGCGAAGACAGAGGATCGTTTGTTCCTCAGCAATAAATCTTTAACAGATTATGTCACCGACTGTCGGCAAAACGTCAGCTTGATATTTTGGGACCCAAACTTTAATTAATATGATTTTCCAGATACAGAAATGGAGTGAAAATCGGATAAAATGGCAAATTAAGAGTACAGTAATTAACGTAGCATGTTCATTAAATGGCGTTTAGGAAATTCTCGACAGTGTTAAGACCCCTACTTCCTTTGTACGATTTTTTGTCTATCGCTGGTTTTGAAGTACGGGGCAACTAAATGCCGTCTTGTAATTTTCAGAAATGGTTCGAGAATGTTTGAGGTGCTTTCAAACTGCAAAGTGACTGTAATAATACAAAATAGATTTTCCACATCTGTTATAAAAAGATTAAAATATTATTAATATTATCAAAGTAATAAAATAAATGCATTGAAATCATTGTTTATGGCATTATTCATATAAATGGATTAAAAAGGTATTAAAATCAATGCAACCTAGTTTAACCTAAAATATCACAACCATCAAAAATGCAAAGTTAATAGAAAAAATGCAGTATACATACGATTATATTATATTCTTGTGAGAAATATCCTTTGAACAGATACCTAATATTGGTAATGTTAATACTGTGATTCTGTCTTTGAAAATACTAAAACTACACATTATTGATGACTTTTAAGAAAATTCAATCAAACGTGTATTTGACAGCAAAGACAGCGTGTCTTTCCTTTCATTTCCACTCTAACATTATCTATATCTTAAATCTTTCTTCCCATTTTAGCCAAACCAGTGTGAATATTATTAAAGTTATAAGAGAAATTGCAGGACACAAAATAATTTGTCATCAGTTAAAAAGAATGACTTCAATTGAAGACGGTTTTATTCATTGAGTCTAACAAAATTAATAAACCACAGAAATTCTTTCGCCGAATTTAATCTACCTATTTGTTGTCAAAAATTGTCGGCTTAACCATTATAGGAGCAATATTTATGCCTGTCTTGTTGGAATATGCAGGAATGCAAGAACTATTTGTAGAAATACGAATTAAACTTTTGAAAAAGATATAAAGAACATAGTCAAATAGTAAAAGTTTGTCAGGATGAAAACAGAATATCATGTAATGAGCTAATTAGACGTGTACTTTAAAAATTCATATCGTGGCGTCACGTCTTTTAGAGAATATTTTTTTTTAAATAGACATGATCATGATTTGAGTTGAAGTTTTTTTCTTCAATGAAAGTCAAACTGCCAAATACTTCAATTTAATTTATTCAATTAGATAAAGTTTTCTGTACAAATCAATGTAAACTCATGCGCTCAATCTACTGTATGTACTATATTTGTATATTCTCAGATTTTAAAGTTACATATAGGTCCTATGGGCCGGTTGTAATTCGAATATGTATAAAATTGTATTGCACCATACTTTTTACACATACATTCACTATGATAAAATATTAACTTTTTTAGTTTCTTATCACGATTTGAGTTGCCTTTTTCTTCAATTTTTTTATTTTCCACTTCAATTGTTTGTAATGCTTTACTACGGTAGTTGCATAAGTAACGGTCAAGCAACACCTGAATGTCACTTAAGATGAAAGCGAGATACAGAGCTCACAATTGTTGTTATAAAAACAGTTGTTTGTAGCGTTTTTATTTGCAAAAGCGGTATATCAATTTTGCAAAAGTTTCCATTGAATCATTTTTTTTTTTGGCTTCAACCTATATATATATATATGTCTGTCAACTATGTACATGGCGTTCAACTCGACAACTCAAAATTAAGTGATTACTAGGAATCTATATTTAATGCATTAAAAATATGTTCAATATGTTCAAAATTCTCATCTAAAATCTTGTCATTGAAATAATAGTCCTTTTTCTTTATGGAACAAATAACCATATATTGGTGCTTGATAAGATAAACAGCGTTTATGAAATCAACACCTTACAAAACGATGTTGTGAACGGATTGACACACAAAGGTAAGTAAACAATATAAAATCTTTCAAAAAGACGTTTCCACTTGTTTACACTTACTTAATAATTCCAAAGGTAGTCACTCCCAAAATATATTTAATGCCGTTATTAGATAATTTCTAAAATATTCAAGAAAATCTATTTGTGGATTAACAGCCATTAATCAAACACAGAATAATGAAGAATTGTTGGAAGATATTTAGATTCAATTAGCGATTTAATATTGTTCATATAGAAATAAATGTTGGCAATCATTGTAAATTACATTGTAGTCAATATTAGAGGTTTGATTGATGAAGACGTGTCAAAACTGCAAATGGACTGATAGGAGAAAGTTTTGTCGTTTTCTCTTTTTATTGAAATATCAGCTCGTCACGTGCATAATTTATATTCTCAATCAATAATTGAAATAGCAGTAAGTTGTCCTTGTTTAATTACCGTTAGTTATAATACAGGCGTTCATGAAATAATTGAATATTATTAATCTTTAATATGTCGTTGAAGAGTTCAATGCTAAACTATTAACAGTCTTTAATTTCTTTCATTCATTCTATCTTTATTTCCTCTCATAGAAGATTGCAAAAAATGACATTTTTGATAAAAATAATAAATGAAACTAAAGAGTAACTATGTAAATAGATATCATGGTGGGGGAAAATACATACATATACATGTATACATTGCATCTAAGCAAGACGGAGCCGAGCTGGTGGGAAAAAACAAAATTGATTGCAATTTACGAAAATAATTGCAAAGAGTTGTTAGCTTTCATTTATCTTAAGAGCTACACATATTTCGGAAAGTTTATTGAATAAACTGCAAGTATTTATTGTACCATGCTGTCATGACCCCCAAGAAACGAAAGTTAAGGATGTGCAAACTTTGCTCGTTGTGAAAAGATATGGGGACGGAGAGAATTTTGTTCCCAGTAGGAATAAATAGAGGTCATGTTGACAAACACCGCAAACTTCGGCACTAAGTGAAATATTAAAGTTCTCAATCACCGTGTTTCACTAAGCATCTCGGAGAGCATCTGTTCCTAAGCAGTTGAGATGTGGTAGAAATTTCCAAACAGCAAGTATGGTTTTCCTACGTTTTTGGTGTATCAGAATCTAAAAACATTTGCTGAAATTTTTTATAAGTCTAAGTGGAAGCTGGTTACAGCTGCTGTGACAGTTTTAAGGGAGAAGTTCCCAACTTGCAAGTAGGACAAAAGATGTTTAATGAGATTGTATTCAATCATAATTTTGATAAAGTCATGATAAGGCCATGAAAATATTCAATTCCTTGCGTTCAAGTAAGTGGATGTAGGAAAAAGACCGGTCAAGAAAAATCTTAATACTAGTAGGAGTTTTGGTCTCCAGATTAAATAAGCGGCCGAGTAATTCAAGTTTCCTTTTGTCAATTTTAGATGACATTGAAAGGAGTCAAAGAAGTGATTCGAAAATGTCGGATCCAAATCCGCGAATGTCGGTACTCTTTGGGAGACCCATTGCATCTTTGTATATAAAGTGCGGAAGAGTGTTCAGATCGTGCATATCTTTTGTACGGAGGTCGTATCAGAGTTCACAGCTGTACAAGATGGAAAGGAGAACACTTCTGGTATAAAGCCGGTATATTCATATGATTTCTGGATTGAAATGTTACGTGTTTTTAAAGCAAAATAGGCTTGTTGTCTTTTTCTGCAGGCGTTAGCAATTTTCATAGTATCAATAACAAGTCTTTAATGAAAATGAATACGTTGGTGATTAAAAAAAGCAACATATTTGGTACTACCAAGTTCTATATTGTGACAAATTGTTTTTTTTTTAATTAAAAAAATGCCTTGAGGCAACAGATCTTTGGCTTAAATCTCTGCTGTTGTGGGTTTGGGAAATCGGTAGTTGAAAACACATTAGTTTTTTTTTCTTGCAAGTAACAGTTTTTCGAAAACCTTTAGGAAACATGGGAGTAAAGCTATTGGTCTGTAATTGTCGGGTGATTTTTTTTCATGGCAAAAACTGGTAAATATATGCGTTTATGGTCCATATATAACTAATTAAAAATACCGGCCTTTTTTGTGAAAAAAAGTATTAATGTAATTTGTCTAAAAAAAATCCAAAATGTTTACATAAAGTTCCTGTTTGTTGATTTCTCTGTTTAAAGGAACGATTATGTCTGTCTTTTTCCAAGAATCTGAATAAAATGGTCACTAAGTATTTAAGCGGCTTTCAGGGTTCTGTGAAAATTTTCAATATTGTAGTAGAAGTCTTTTTGAATAAAACGTCTTCTTTTGAGTTGTAGAAGTCACGTTACTATTAAAGACGCTGTCATTTGATTAGTTTCCAAAAGAGTCGGACATTGCATTTTGATGCATCGTCTATATCCTTGAAATCCTTGTCATTGGAATAATAAAGTCCCCTCTTATATGCTAATGAATGAAAAGAACCAAAATTCTCCCGACAAAAAGAAAATGAAGAGATTTTATTATTTCTTGAAACTGTACCTTTATCTGTATATGAAATTGATAAAATATGAATAACTATAATGCAAATCAAGCTCTAGAAAAGAAATACATCGTATGTGTATAATATCATTATGAAATAATTTTAATGTTATTCACGCGATTTGAGTTTCAGACAAATGGGTTTTAACGTTAGCTAATACGCATATAAGTTTGACATATCTTATCTAAATTTGGTTTTTACAAAGAACCATTTGTGATATGATTATGTTTAAATGATTAATAAGAACAGTAATTAAATGTAAAACTAACAAATTGAAGTATACTTGTATCCGGACAAGTTTGTTATGCAACTCTTTCAAGAAGACAAAATTTAGATATGTACTATAAAAAATATACAATTAATTCCATCAAATCTAATATGAATTTCGACATTCTGCACTCTTGATGCAAGTATCAAAGTCATTAAACTATTTCGTAATCTTGATAAAATTATATTTGCTTTTTTAAAAGAATCCCAGGAATATAAAAAACAAACTTTCTTAATCGCATGATTGTTTCTTTCACGAAAATGTAACCTGCTGTCAGTTTTATACAGTGCAACTGAGTCAAGGCTTTTAAATTACGTCTGAGATTTTTTTGTTTTTGTTTTAATGGCATCTTTGAGATTTTTTATATGCATAATTACACCATTGTAAAGTGGCAAAGAACATGCCATTTTAAGAAAACATTTTTGAATACTAAGGAAATTAAATCCATTTCCAGTAATATCTACTCAATGATGAATACAGTATTTGTATGCATTTCAACAGAATCTGGTTTGTAAAGTCACAGAAAACAAACCTTTACCAGGAATTTGTTTTAATGCTTCATTTCCCCAACACTTTTTAAAAAATAATGTTGCTATCAGGTCTAGAAATATGTAGTAAGACTTAACAAGTTTATTTTGATTATGATATTGCTAAAAATAAAATTATAATTAAAAACCTTTTTGTTATTTTATTATAGATAAAATAGCAGAATAAGCAAAGTGAAACATTTTTCATAGGTGTACCAACGGTGCTTTAACTTTGATAAAAAAGGATTAATATGTACGTAAATATGTTAAAAAATCGGACAAATTTTTAATACGAAAAGGATGACTCCAGATAGTTCTTGATATCTGTAGGAAGCGCGTTGTCTAAGCTACCGATTGACCAGGTCACGGCGAATTCCTACTGGTTTAGCTCTCTGAGATTTATATTGCCTTCCTGACAAACGACTTCCCCCGATCAGACTTGTGTCTGTGTAGATTTCATTACAATGAGACCTTGACATTGTTACAATGAGGATTCCTTAATTAACTCTGACATTACGCAAATGAAGTCGACCTTTACTATTCTAAAATTCAAAGCCAGACCTTGCTGCCCCTGTTATCAAAAAGAGATGTTTTAATACATCGTTTTGATGCGTAATTAGGAAATTTAAAGCCCTCGGGTTTTTTTTTATCTCGTCTTATTAGGGAGATGTACTATATAAATAAAATCTTAGATTCAAAAATAAAGAACTTGTATCATATTCCTCTGTATTATATCAATAATGTGTTGCCTACATTAGGATATTTCAACACTCTAGTCTATATAAATATTATAAAATAATATATTAGTAGTTATTTATATGCACAATTAATAGTGTTTGGCTTGAGTGTATTTACGTGTTATAATATCATATCAAAAGTTTCCCTTTAACATATAAAAATCAATGACAACCATTACCTTTGTTTACCTTAAAAAGCGTTATATTAGGTTGTTATTTGCATCTTACATTTACATTTTATGTGAAAGTATCATACAAACATGTATTTAATTTGGGTGCAATATTGATTCATATTAGTTTGTTGTCTTTGGGAACTGTGATCACCAGATTGTTGTTTTAAAATTTGACAGTGTTGTTTACATGCAATAGCTCAGTATTTGTTGCAGCTTGCCTGACAATGCGATGTGTTAACCCAATTTTGTTGAATTGCAATGCTGCAAATAGTTGTTGTTAAAGGTTTTATCAAGTAGTAAACATGATTATGCGATGAACAAACATTAGGTTTTTTTATAATTACGTTTGCTGTTTACAAGCATTAGCGAATGACATTTGTCCAAAAATGTTCAGCTGTCATTATACTGTGTTGTGTAATAATGCCACAAGTTATAATCTACATGGTTTCTTGTTTAGTTTTATTTTATTTATACACTTTCTCTTTAAATTCACAAGTTTAATAGTTAAAGTACTAGTATTCAATTAAAGCTGATTAAGTGAGTTTGATTATTGAATGACTTATTATTATAAAGTTTTCTTTAACATAGATTATAAATAATGAATTTAACTTTGTTTGGTCTATATTAGTTTAAAAAAGTTGTAAGACATATGTATGTTCGGTATACTTTAACAAGCTATTACTTTTAGCTTTTTTTAGTGTGATTATATGAAACAATCAAACGCACTGTGCAAATTCCATTCACCCACACTGCATCAATAGAAGTCTAGCCGATGTTAAAATATAGGGAAGGAAAACCACAACCTAAAAGTAGTTTGGTGTCTAAAGGTTATAGCAAGGTTGTCTTTCAATGGAAGTCTAGCTTAACAACTTTTTATAACAGTGTTGTCATTTTCAGTGACGGAAGAAGTTATCTAAGCTTAACCTTGACTTATTTTAACAATAAAGCTACAGTAGTGATGTGGCTGAAGCATAAACACCTTTCTACAGACGTTATACTGTTAAAGTCAAACCAGTTAAACCAATAATGATATTAAACGGTTGGGGTAGGATAAACTTCAGTGAAAGTAAAATTAAAATTCTTAAGTATAGTTTCATGTTACTATATTGACGAGTTATTAATAAACTATTAGTTTTAAATTTGCTCAACACATGATTGCTACAGTACACGTTTAATTGAAATTGTTCTAGAGAAAAAAATTCGCGAAAAGCCAATCACGCCAATATTGACAATTGAGTTTTACATGCATAATATTAGATATCTCTAACTTTGGTCAATGATAGCCGAGAATTTGAAAATTGTCACGATTAAAATAGATTTTTTTATTTCAATAAATATAATTCCTTTTTTATGCTTACAAAAAGGTTTTTCTAATGATTCGAAAAATAAAAATCGACCCGAACATTACGATTTATGACAAAAAGTCGAACATGTGACCAACTGCAACCCGCATTTATATCTCCATAAATTTGAAAGATCGGTTCTTTTTACAGACTTACCATCACTAATACAACAAAAAATGAATACATACATATTTTGTGAGGATGCACACAAGTTTCTCTACAAGACTTCTGTCGTTTTTACATTCTAAAAGCGGGGAATTTGAAAGCCCATATATCACTGTTACATTTCTATGTGTGAAAAATTAACATTTTGATCGAATTCTTTCGAGAGAAGGACCGAAGGACCGTTTGTATAAACTAGGTTAACATTAACTTCGGAAGTTAGTTTCGAAGGATGCAGGTGCGCGTTCATTATCATTATTTATCAGGTTAATGAGCGCTCCATAAACTTTAGCGAGATAATTGACCAAATATTTTGTTATATACCTGCTTCTTGGACCTGTACAGTTGTTTTAGTGAATATTCCAATCATGCAGCCCGAGTGTAAATAGGTTATTGTGTCACAGATGCCCCCGGAAGTACGTTCAAATTGGTCTAGTAAAAACGTCGATATTTTTTTCTGATCTTTTTTGATCATTTCCTATGAAACGGTAGAAAAGAAACACTCTAGAGTTTTAACATGATATTAGCCATGACAAAGACTCAAATTAAATTGAACTGTTAAAATTGGTTTAGAATAAATCCATTTACAAAATATGTTAATGATGTAGATCAAACGACTTTGAATTACAACGTTAAAACAAAATGAATTAATTCTATTCGATCACAAAACTAGTACTTGAAACAAACTAGTAAATATTAGTAAAATTACAAGGTATTATTTCCTTGTATCCCATTAAATTTTAATAAATGCAAGATTTCATCATAGTTAAAAAAATTATCTTGATAACATGAGAATCTGGATAACAAATGCGTGTTAGGAGAAATAACTTCAACCGAAAGATGCACTGACGAAGATTTCTTGCTAACCTTTTAAAATATTAACGAACCAGCCTTCCATCCGATTTGCGAATGCCAATAACTTACCTTAAAGGGATCAAAACACGATTTGAGATCAAAATTTTGTTCTTAATTTTTTTTTATCTTTAAAACTGTTTACTTATGCAATTTGACTAAAATTTGATTGTTTAGAAATAAAGTTAAAAGCGAGATACAGAGTACGAAATCATTGTTATATAAACAAAACACGAGTCTTTTAGTTCTTTACAAGTAATGCAAAGAACAGATATTGCAATATCATAATTTCTTTGACATAATAACTCGTGCCACACAAGATTAACTGATCCAATGTTTGTAAATGATATTAAATAATTAAAAAGCAACATTTTGATCGAAAATGACTTGTGCTGAAAACGTCCAAAGGAAAAATACAAAACAGGCGCAGAACAAATACGTTAGTTATATTTCTGGATTAGGCACGCTCGACTCCACGGTCGGGTATTCCGGGAAAACTACTATAGTAAGAGTGTACGATGACAATTTCGAAAAAAATTGATGATATTACCCGAATCTGCGGAATTTACGGAGGCATTGTGAATAAGATCCCAGTCGGAGTCAGTTAGTCAGTTGTCTTGTCCAGGCGGGTATAGTTACCTGGGTTGTCTCATTTCAAGCGTAGGCGGTGGGTGGTCCTCTAGAACGCACATCTAACCATCAATAGAACCATTTTAACAAGACCTTGGACTTTTGGATAGACGTAGCTATCTATTTCTTGCGTCAAAACAAGTTAAAAATGACGCGGTTTCAAACGAAATATGCACCGATTGCGTAGTCTTAGCTCAAAAGCCAGGCAAATCTTGTTGATTTCAAAGAGCCATGGCTGAGTGGCAAGCAATGAAATAGACAGGTCTACGCCACATTGCTGTTTGGCACAACTACCCAAAGTCCAAGCTCTTGTTAAAATGGTTCTAAAAGGGAAACTCGAACAAGTTTGACTCGATGCTGGTTGGCTTTGGTCTGTCTTATGATTGGGTACAGTTTTTTGCGCCGCTTTCTACTCCGCTGGGAAACTGTTCGTTTACCCAAATACGAGATCCTTTGAGTCTGCGTGGGGTCCTAAGTCTTACTAATTCTCTTTCTTTGAAATAGGAAAATTTGGCCACAATATTCCGGGGGGGGGGGGGGGAGGGGTCACTGTACACTGAAAATCAGAAAAATAGCAGATAAAACTCGCCGATCTTATTTTTCTTTTGAAAATATATTGTCTATATAATATATACTCAATGTTGCAGCGGTCTAAATACGACCGTCATCGGTCATTTATAAGACTTTTTTTGTTGGTCTACGGACCAAACTCTCCCCTCTCCCCTTTTCGGCACCCATTAAGGTAAATTATCTATTTCTTCCTCTTAAGTTCTAAACGGAATCAAACAATGTTATTTACGTAAAATATTTGCTTTTGCTAAATAAATTCGTTAATTTGCGTTATCTTTGTTATTTTGTAATGCATAGGCAAACTGAAAAGAATGAACCTGATGTCGACATACGTGTCTGTCTTGTTTAGTATACCAAATTAATTTCTAGATAATTTTGGCAAGCTAAAAAAAATAAACCAGAATATATTTTCAGAGTATATCACATATGTCGAAAAGACAAGAAGCGATTGATACAATGCATTACCACACTATGATGTAATTTTTTAAATTTTCATTTTTTAACGGAAACGCGCGATTGTTATAAACAAGAAAAGGCATTCAAGCAGGAACAGTTTACGTCGAAGCACAAAGAAAGATAATTTCTCATTGGTCAATTTGGCTTGAGTCTATCATGCGGGAAAATCCGAGCAAAGAAACAACACATTCAAGCGAGAAATTTGTTAATTCGCTTATTAATTTTATCAATTAAGATTCAATTTTTAAAATCTACATTCACTTAAAAAAAATCATCGCACAATCTTTTTTAATGTTGCATCAGTATGTTCAAGTTCAAGTTCATTTATTCGCTCAAAACCATTTCAAGCACATGGTACATGAGGACAAAAATAACATTAAAATATACATATAAATTGGTTAGAGGTAAACATATATTATTGTTATACTTTCATGTTAAATACTGAAATCTGATTGGTTAAGACGCAGTTAATAATATTTACTATTACCTCAGCGTTAGCAACGCACTTGGCAACGGGTAACATTAAAAAATGTTACATGCGCGAAAATTATGCGCGTACGGTTCGCTGTAGAATTCACGTTATTCCTATATAAAAGCAGTTAAATTTTCTTAAAATTTTTAAAAAAGACATTCAGTATAACAAAATAAATAGTGCCTGTTTGGGAGGATAACAGTTGAAATTGACACCCCTCGAAAACCATTGTCAACCTCCGCTTTGCGTCGGTTGACAATGGTTTTCTCGGGGTGTCAATTTCAACTGTTACCCTCCCAAACAGGCACTATTTATATAATATAAAGGTTATAGAGTTAGGAAAAGTTATACAAAGTGAAACTCATGGAGGACAGACTACCTCGTATATCTTTGTTATAAAAACACACAATTTTCTCAGCAATTTCATGTTACATGTTGTCATAAGATACGAAAATTTTAACACATTAGGTCTAGCTGAAAATTTTTTGTCTTTAAACTTGTTCCGGACTTGTGATATTGCATCACATTCTAAAATATAATGAAATTCATCGGCTATACGTTTTGTATTACAGAGAGGACAACATAAATAAAAAATATGTTGTGTGGACCATTATATAATTTAAACGATTCAGAGTGCATGGTTACAAAAAATAAATAAATACACTACAGGGTAACAGATTACATGCTGTGTACATTCCATTACTTAAAAGAAAGATTAAGGTATTAACTCGGATGTCATTGCCAATAAAACTGCACCTTCACCTGTTCACCCTTTTGTATGGAAGCAGCCTACCCCCCCCCCCCACTTCGTTAAAGAATTCAGCAAAATAACCCAGTTAGTCACAAAAACCTTCCTTTGTATGGGACGCGCCGTTCTAATATTTTTGAGGTATTTTCTGATATCAGAAAATGATTTGATATCAAGAATTCGAATTTCTATGGGGCGCCGTTTTAATATTTTTGAGGTATTTTCTGATATCAGAAAATGATTTTTTGATATCAAGAATTCGAATTTCTGATATCAGGAAATGATTTTTTGATATCAGAAATTCGAATTCTTGATATCAGAAAATACGATCCATTTTCTGATATCAAAAAATCGATTTTCTGATATCAAAAAATCATTTTCTGATATCAGAAATTCGATTTTTTGATATCAGAAAATGATTTTTTGATATCAGAAATTGAAACTCATTATTTGATATCAAGAATTATATTTTCTGATATCAGAAATTCAAAGAAAATGGCGAATAAATTTCACCTATTTAATGAATACTCCCTTGGCCCAAAATTAAATTGCTGAACTACAGAGCCATATTTGCATTTAAATATTTGTTGTCTTTTAATTATTTTAATGAAAAATTTAATAAGTGTTCTTGATAATTCTGGTCTTATGTATTGAAAGCGCTAACTGTACGCCTGTATAACTCTTTATATTATGCGAGGCCATCATTTTTCAATATTCACAGCAAATCGCAAAGAAAGCAGTGTTGATCATTGTATATGTGGCAAAACTTGCCAGAATGAAACCAGGTTTAAAATAAGGCATTCATTATCATTCATTCTTAAGAGACATCTACAGGCTTGAAACACATTTTCTTACAAATTACAAAAGTTGCATTACAGGGAGCATTCATTAAGTTGATAGTAATTTTATGTAAGTCTTATTTTCTGATATCAAAAAATAGATTTTCTGATATCAGAAAATGTAAATGATTTTTTGATATCAAAAAATGATTTTGTGATATCAAGAATTCGATTTTTTGATATCAAAAAATGATTTTCTGATATCAAGAATTCAATTTTTCGATATCAAAAAATCAACTTTAATTCTTGATATCAAAAAATCTATTTTGTGATATCAGAAAATCATTTTTTGATATCAAGAATTCGAATTTGTGATATCAAAAAATGATTTTCTGATATCACAAAATAGATTTTTTGATATCAAGAATTAATTTTTGATATGAAGAATTATTTTTTGATATCAAGAATTATTTTTTGATATAAAAAATTCGAATTATTGATATCAAATATTTATTTTTTGATATCAGAAAATACCTCAAAAATATTAAAACGGCGCCTCATATCTAATATCAGAAAATGATTTTTTGATATCAGAAATTCAAATTCTTGATATCAGAAAATACAATCTACTTTTTGATATAAATAAAAACGATTTTGTGATATCAAAAATCATTTTCTGATATCAGAACTGATTTTTTTGATATAATTAGAAATTCAAACTGATTTTTTATATCAAGAATGATATTTTACTGATATCAGATTCAAATAAAATGGCGAATAAATTTCACATATTTAATGAATACTGATATTAGAAAATACATATGATTTTTTTAAATCAAATAAGATTTTCTGATATCAAGAATTCAATTTTTTGGTATAAAAATAAATTAACTGTAATTCTTGATATTAAAAATTCTATTTTGTGATATCAGAAAATCATGTGTTGATATCAAAAATGATTTTCTGATTTCACAAAATACATTTTTTTCATATCAATAATATAAAAATATTTATTTTTTGATTAGAAAATACCTCAAAAATATTAAAACGGCGCATCATACCTTTGTATGTATAAAAATAGCTACGGTCAGTGCTAGCTCACCCATCACCTATTTATTTTTTTAAGATCAACTTATAAACTTTGTTATGAGTTACATCGTAAAAAAAACAACATTCAACTGCAACGTCATAAGCGAAACAAACAATTATTGTTGAAACAAGGAGGATAGCGTCACAATCAACAATGAACTAAAGGGAATGAACTCTTCAAACAACAACACAGGAAGTCGGTTCGATGATGATTCACGAAGGTTCAAGAATGTAAACAATGAATTATATAAACGTGACGGGTTCCTGAAGTCGCTTAGTCATCACGATCATAGGATAATTTAGGTGTATCGTTGTCATTCACCAAATTTGTTAAGGTAAGTGAAGTAAATTGTTAATTTTGTCAGTTGGTCGCCAGATCATTATCATGAACAGCTTAGAAATGGTAGAATCGAAGTATTTTTATGTAAAAGTTGCAAATAACCATAATAATTTGCAATTGGCTGAATATTTGCAATGTCTTTTTTCAGAATGAGAGTTGACATCATGAGATTTCCACAATATTCGGATTTTTTCTCGGATCCACCTTTTGGATTTGACTTATTTCACAGACGAAGGCAAAATTATGATGCTGCTGTGAGAGAGATTCCGGTCCAGTTTGACCCATTTTCATCTCTCCATACTTTCAGACAGAATCGGGCTACAGATAACAGATCAGCGTTCAGTGATTTTGATGGAGATATTCCGGAGGATTTTTGGGAACCAGTCATTCAGCAGGATAACAAGGCTTCAAAAAGGTCCAACACCTATAAAAAGTTGAAGAAAGACAGAAAACAGCTAGAGGAGATAAGCCCAGCTTTCCTTTACTTGTCTGATGATGAATCCTGTGATATCAATAATAGTGGTGTGTCCACAAAGAGCCGTCGTAAAAGTTTGTCCAGGTCCATTAAGAAAAGTCAGGACGCTAAGGCAGACGAATTCAGATCTTCTATACCAGGCACAGGTGCTGGATCTTTGCAGGCTGTAACAGATATAAAAAAGCCCAAAATGGGTGTTAGTCATACAGCAGATGAAGAATTAGAGAAAGCCTGTGATTACAAGTCCACACTTGAGACTGGTCAGAGTAAACCAGAGTGTATAGAAGTAGATTCATTAGAGGAAGCTGTTGATTATCAAGATCTGTGTGACTTCTTTGGGTGTGATGGAAGCACGACTCAACCTGAGACATCCACTAAAAGTTCTAGTTCTTCAAATATACGTCCAACTCCTAGCTATCCAGCTTATGATATCATCAGGACAATCCTGAAGAAAGAAAACAGATGTATAGACTATATTGAAGGCGATGGAAATTGTTTCTTCAGATCTCTTAGTAAAGTCATATATGAATCGGAGTCATGTCACAGCGAGCTCCGCCAAGCAGTGGTTGATTTATTGGAGAAGTTCCCAAGGGAATTTGAACAGTTCATTGATGGATCTGTGCATGAACATATTAAATCAATGCGAAAGCCTGGAACGTGGGCCACGCAGACAGAAATATACGTAGCTGCGACCCTACTACAGCGAGATGTGTACGTCCTTTCTCCTGACCACACGGGTGAAGTTTACAGATGGCTTCTTTTCTCGCCAAGATTCTCGTACAAGGAGGCATCAGTGTATGATCGGTGCTATCTTACCCTGTGCCACACCAATGGCAATCATTACGACAGGATTGCGTCCGTCAACAAAAACTGTAACTGTGGTGTTCCTCCCCCTCAAATGATGGGAATACAGGGGGCAGTGGATCTTACAGAGGAAGTTGTTTAATTTCAATTTCCTGTTTGTGCAATATAATTTGAATGTACTTGTACCTATATTTCATTATGTGCCAAAATTCAAAGCACCTGTATTCTATATTTTTGTTCAGCACGACTACAAGCAGTGGTAGTATTTTGTACAGTATTGTTCTTGTTATCAATAAATTATTCATAATAATGTACGTAGAGTGTAGTTATTTCTGATTTGGTAAAATTCATTAAAGGGACTTGGATGCAATTTAAGCAGAAAATTCTCAAATTATGAAAAGTAAATATGGATATTTTTAATCATTCGTCAAAATTTGAAAGTCAAATACATATGAGTTACAAAAAAGATACAGAGTTTAAAATTCTTTAAATTGTTATCTAAACAAAACTCGAGTCTTGTTATTGATTGCATATTTGTGATAATGGTATGAATTTCAATCAATTGTGGCTTCTTTTGTTGATAATATTATTTATGAACACAGAGTCAGTTTAACTTGTCAGTCATTTTGTCAAAGAAATGGTAATTTCTGTACTTAATAATTATTTGTAAACAAATATAAGACTCGAGCTTTGTTTACTTAACCATGATTTCTTATCTTTGTATCTCACTTGTAACTTGACTTTTAACATTCTAAATTTTGTCAAACAATCAAAATGCATGAGTAAGCAATTTTACATATAAGAAATAAAAATAAATTTTTATCACAAATGTGTTGGGGTCCCTTTAAAAGCTAAGCTTGGTTGAATAACTGCATGTATTTCACATGTGCTGAGCATTGTAGAGTTAGAGGTCATTATACTGCTTGATATGATCTAATCATATAGTACCTGTAATACAAAAATGTGCACACTTGCTACATAAATGATTTTTTATTCAAATGCATATAAAATGATTCAAAGACAAGACACAAATGAGTAATGTTTAATTTTCATACGAATTAATCTGAATTTCTGCTGAAGACATTAACATCAAATATACAAGAAATGTGTACATATCAGTTTATGTGGCATTATACTTCCGTTAAAATCTATAAGAACGACTATTATATCCAGTGCCACTCTCAGGTCTGATGTTTTAATTGTTGAATGTAAAAAATAAACAAAAAACAAAAACACCCAATGTATTCTAGGTTGCTGATACTCTAATCAACTAAAATAAAAGATTAAAACTGGCAGTATGAGGCGAAAGCTGTTTTGTGACAAGTAAAATAATCACTTTAAATGACATCATTTACTTGGGGTCAAACTAATGAGTATAAATTATGATTGATCTTAATGCAGTGTTAAAAAAAAGCTTAACTAAAATAAGTAGACACACCTATGAAAAGTGCATAAAAATAGAAGCAGAAATATTTATGGGTGTAAATTTTTGTTGATCTTTGATATAGATTGGTGTCTTTGAGATCTATATAATTTCATTGTTACAAAATAAAGAACCAAATAAATATTTTGCATGGGATATTATTAATGAATGTTTTAAAAAATAATACATGTGTACATGAAATTTAATCATAAACAAATATTTCTGCTTTTACTGTACCATAAAAAACATATGAAAGTTTTTATATGAAAGTTATAAATATATTTTGTGACATCTATTTAAGGTGTAGAATTTTGCTTCTCACTGTGAAGAAATGAAAGTTATAATTACTCCAATGATGACATGCTGCCAACAGATCTTGTATTTCACATCATAATCAATGTCTATAGGGCCTAGACTGCCAGGGTTGCTGGCGGCCCCCTCTATCGTACGGGTTTTGCATGTGATCATGCCCCCTTCTTTCATGTCTATGTCGATGAACATCTAAACTGGCTTTCTGTTTAGTCATAAGTCTCTCTCTCTTTTCATTATAGTAATCCTGGTCTCTGAGATCCCTGGGTTTCATCTCTTGAGGGCTGTTGTTAAAGTGTGAATTCCCTTGCAGTGGAATATGTTCCATGTTTCGAGACTCATCGAATCTATTATCCCATTTACTGTTGCCTCTGCTGTGTGACCCTCCTTGACCTTTGCTGTGTGACCCTCCTTGACCTTGAATATCCCTTCCTCCATGACCTTGATAATCCCTTCCGCCATGACCTTGATGATCCCTACTTCCATGACCTTGATGATCCCTACTTCCATGACCATGTAAATCCCTGTTCCCTGGGCTTAGAAATTCTCTTCCGTCATGTTGATTTCTTGAACTAGGCCAAGTATTTCCTCTTTGCATAGAGGGACTTTGATTATGTGCGGTAGGACTTTGATTAAATTGACCTTGAGAACCACTTGGAATATTTTCTGCTGGGCTGTTGTTAAGTGACAGAGTTGGTGTAGCACCTGAAACATTTACATATGTGAATTAAAAAGAATTAAAAGTATCAATAATTCTGAAATATTTCTCAAAATTTTTCAAGACTAAACTGACCTGTTCTTGGCTGTAACCTGAGGGGATTTCCCCAAACTCTGATCCCATCTAATAACTGAATGGCGTATGGCACAGAACATTCATGTTTGAATGTCACAAAACCAAACTTTTGAGGACGACCATCTTTAACAGGAATTGTTACTTTTTCAAGTGGCCCAGCCTATAAATACAAGATTTAACATGTACGGTAAATATTTTAAAAATGTACGGTGAAAAGTAACATCTAAATGCACAAACAACACTACCAGGTAGTTGTGTAGTTGTACTTTTCTTATTATATTAATAAACCAGATGGAGTTGTAACCATGAACAACGATGATTCCATAGATATGATAGCTATTGTTTTAAAAGCTCTTCAAGAACATTTATGTTGACAAGCCCTATAGAACTAAAGTTCTGAATAAGCAAAAAACTTAAATTGATGGGGTATTGATTCAACCTGATTTTTCCAGAAGAGCTACAGTTCTGTAGCTTTTCAAATCAAAAATGTTATCTACCTAAATATGTTGAAAAAGGGGAGGTAAAAGGATATAGTAATGTTTAGATAGTATTGTTTCAATGCCTAAATTAAAAAAAATATTTTGAAAGTAGTCTAATTTGGATAATTTATTGTTATTTATAAAGATAATCATATTAACTTTTACAAAAACAAAACAAATTGTTTGGTCAAAGAGAGATAATTCACAGTCAAATTTTAGTAATAAAATTTTGTAAAATAATTGATGAATGTCTGGGCATTACTGTTTCAGATTCACTAGATAAAGCAAGTGAAGCAAGCTCTACCAGCAAGACATGTGCAAATAAAGAACTTGAACCAGCTGCACTTTCATTCAACTGATTTTTTTGGCATCAGTTACTCAGAGACCAGTAATGGCCTGCTTTTATCAGACTAGCAGTTCCCTGTAAATATGGTTTCCAATTTCACACTCTCACGAGAACAAGCAAGATAAAAATAATTAATGACTATGTACATTGTAAATATACTGCTGACACAGCGTACACGGATATGCAACATCCAACCCTTTAATCTTTGTTCACTTTCAAATACAATCGAGTGACATATTAAACATAGGTTTTCTTGCACATTGATCCATCAGAATTTTTTGGGATCAGTAAATTTCGGCCCTCAATTCAATTCCAAGCATTGCAAATGGCGTTCTCAAGTTCTCCCAAGAATCAAAGTTAAACTTTTGAGAACCAGATAAAATGAGTGTCGTTTTTTAAGGTCAGATGGCATGTTCCTCAATATAACTTTTTTCATTTTTACTGCAACTTTTTATAAATAAACAAATTACAATTTTTTCTTCAATTGTAGAAGAGCAGAGAAAAGAATGGAAGCCCAAATTACTTTTATTGGAACTCTTTATAACTAGGAGATACAAAAAAGATGCTTGAGGAACGTGTCGTCCAACCTTAAGGTAAATAAAACAGTAAATTACATGTAGTTTTAATTATCAGGGGAGTTTTTAAAGAGCCAGGCGACACTAAACCACCGTGAACTCTGTTGTCACAATCATGTTAAATAAGGGGAAATAACTCTAACTGTAATTACTATAAAATCAAAGGTAAATCTTGGGGTTTTTCCCTACTATTGAATGAAAATCGTCTGAACCAAGAGGTATTTATAAATATTTATGTCTCTCGTATGATGATATGTATGTATACATATCTAATCATAAGCAACGCTCGCCCCTATAGTCGTGCCGCAAAACATATTAGCTTACAGAAGTGGAAGTTTAGGATATAAGGCTGTTAAAAAATTGTAGACCGTGGAAATAAATCATTATTAAATCTCTTTGGGAAAAAAAACCCATTACCTGTAAGAATAACTCGTACAGTATTTCTTCTTTTGTTCTTTCTGATAAATTCCCCACCCATAGTATTCTGTTGCGGCTGTCCATCACTGTCACGTATGATCAAAGATATATCGAAGATGATTTTGTGAAGTGAACTTTCTCTTTACTTTTTTTTCAATAATCAATGTTCACAATAGTTTTGAATAGCGCAGTCCAAAATTTGCACTATAATAAACTTTACAATGACTAAGAGTAAAGATAGTATGCTAAAAAATATCTAAGTAGATTTCAAAATTCCGAAAAAAGAAGACACGACTAGGTAGTGATTGTAAGTGTATCCTAACTGAATGAATAACTCTTACTGAAATCATTTGTTTAGCTATTGCTGAATATCGACTGAGTAGCCTAATGCAAAATTATATGTTATTAAAAAATCATTTGACAAAAGTTACGTACAGTAGAGTGTTTGTCGGTTCATATTAAATCAGTCTAGAAAAGTGAAGCCGACTAAAATGTTTTCCTATTTTCATATCCAAGCTCTTCTGATGAAAAAAAAGATTGATGTACAGTGTAGTAAAATGGCCAAGACCACCCAGTCCTCGTTATAGAACAGGTAAGAATATTTCAGTTTGAAAATACCGTGACCATGCTCAAAATGAGATATTTCCGGGGAAGGGGGATCCAAAGATCATTTTCCTTCTAATTTGTACTTCAAATTAAACGACATGAAAATACCCAAGCATGATAGCGGTAAAAAATTGTGCTAGGTATTCAGGGATAATTTCGAATAGAAAAGATATTAGACTTACCCATTATAAAGGGTTTCCGAAAGGAATCTGATTTTGTTTCTGTAAAATCTGAACTCTTGGTAAAAGAGATGGCTTTCCAATGAAAAAAAACCTTGTAAATTTTTTCCTAATCGATTTCAATTGTACCTTATTGTACCTCATCAGGCACGTGGCATCGGAGGGGGGGGGGGGGTGCCCTCCTCACTTTTTCTCGTAGGAAATAATTTTCTGAAAATTACATATTAAAAAGTGAATTATCCTGGAGTCCCCCCCCCCCCCTCCTTTTTTGGTAGTATGTAAAAAATTGGAATGAAAATGAGGAGATTGGAGTTATAGATATACTACCCCCCCCCCCATTAGGATTTTGAAGATTTTGGGAAGTTGCCTCCCCCCTTTTTTTCCCCTTTGCTTGCCAAGATTTTTTGGATGAGTCTGCCCCCACCCCCACTTTCGATGCTACGTGCCTGCTCATTGAGAGGTAATATGTGTATTATCGTTAAGAATCATAAAAAAAAGTAAAAGTATTAAATCGAACGCTAAACAGATCAGACTATAAACATCAAGTATTCATCAAACGCGCAGAAAAACTGGCTTCATTTCTAGCATCATTATATGACAATGAGAAGTTGAAATTCATTACAAAGTCCAGACTTATTTACCGTCAGTTTTGCTAAAATCTGCCATCTTCGTTGCCGAATGAACACAAAGAAGTAGGTGCCCCCTCCCCACTTTTTCTGTCAACAAACAATTTTCGTAAAGCATATACAATGTATAAATTTATTTAAGGAGGCGTTGTCCCCTACCTTTTTTGGGAGTACGTAAAAAGATATAGGAAAATTTGCTCCCGTCCTCCATCCCTAACGGATTAGGATTTTGAACATTGGCGAATAAGATTATTTTTTTTTAAATCGCTTGTCAAGATTTAGGACGTTTGCATCCCCAACACTTTCATAAACGATGCTACGTGCCAGATTAAAATTCAATATTTATAATTATTTAGATATTAAACACTTTTAAAGTGCCTTTATAAATTTAGATAGTAAAACTGAGTACACATCGAATGCTATTTATATTGATGCTGAAAAAATTAATTAAAACAATTTATTTAGCATTCAGCTAGGAATGTAGTAGTTCAATATTTTCAGTATAATCATGATTATGGTCATGGTCTTTGGGAAAGAACAAACATAAATTATAATTTTGTATGCAGCCACCAATAAAAAAAAATAATAACGCATATTATATTCATAAATGTAACAAAATCACAAAATGATTCAAATAATGAGTTTATTACTGTTACTTTACACGAAAAAATTGAACATAAGTTAGATCGGGTAATACTACTATTCATGCAGATGCTTCACACCATTGACACCATTTGATCGGCGTTATCTTCATCTCTATACACGGCCCTGTGAACCGTGGCGTACAGTTCGTTGGGATCCATGTGGATTTCACCGGCGGACTGTCTGTTCCTCACAGGAAAGCTGTACGTGTCTGCTAGGAACACCTCGTTGGCGGGCGGCGGGGGCATCGGCTGACGTAGTCTCATGTCGAGGTCCCTTTCCTCGTAGTCCGTGTCTATGATGACGTTGCCGTTTTCTCTTTGACGCCTCTGGTAATCGTTTTGGCCTCTGTGGATGGCATAGCTTATATCCCGGAAATCCCGTTCCTGACTAGGGTACGTGTTTAGAATTTCACAGCCCATCACAGGTCGCTCCTTTAGACGACCCTCACGCCAGGACCCTGTGGAAGTTTTCCTTGGTACCTGTACATGTAATTCGTTACCACATCGCCACGAACCTTGCTTGATGATTCGCTGGTTTTGTCTGAAAAGAGCCTCGTTTCGATTTTCCGAGGGAACGTCATACACTAGGTCACCCCCACTACGCACTTCCACCATCTTTTCCTCTGTTCTGTGCCAGTCTCCCAGCGTTTCTCCCTCCTTCGGCCATTCCCCTAGAATTTCACTTTCAGGTCGCACCTCTCTTCTTGCGCCATGGCGTACCTCAACATCGTTTCGCCATTCTCCAAGTTCTTTGCAATGAATTATTTCTGGTTTTTGGTTATAAGATTTCAAGGGCTTAAAATCCGAATTTGATACACAACACCTGAAATCAAAATTAATATACATACATATGATTTGCAATTCTAACTTGCGCAATATTTTCGTTTCTTAGAACCAATTTAGTAAATGTACTTTACATACCGCCTTGCCATATAAATGAAAACGCCAATTGCAAACACAAAGGCTACTCCAGACACAACCCCGATCCCCAGATACAAAACTGGAATAAATATGCACAATTATCCACTGTTGATGGTTCAGTGCATGTAGTTACAATACAAAGCGTTAGGATAAACACATAAGATTGATGAAATGAAAACTTACCGGCACACTTACTTGTAAGAAGTAACTTTTCTCTCTTTGGTTCCTGTCCAGCTGAGGTGGTGTTGTATGGATCGGTGTTATTCACTACAACATTCAGATCAATGGACGTGGAGAGGAATTCCTCTTTCTTCAGGGATCCTTCAAGTACGAACATACACTATTGTATTAGCCTCAAATACCTTTACAACAAGCAGTAGAAACCGAACCTCCAACCATAATTACAAAAAACCAAATTTTAAAAAGTAAGTTCTCTTTTTGCATACCATACTGACAAAGGAACCCGAGTGTCCTGTTACATGGAACCGTCGTCAATATGGCCTCGTCTTTGGAGGAAACACGGAGTGCTAAACAGCTTCCGGTAGATTTTGTTACGGAACTTCCTGAAACTGTCCACGTGGTCAGCTGAGATGGTGAAATCAAGCTACCTGAAACAGAACACCCTGAATAAACGCATGGAGCTACAACGTCTAGTTGTGTTGCATTAGTCATGATTTTCCATATTCTTAATTTCGTCTTGTATATAGGTATTTTTCAGTTTAAAAAACGCGTGTAAGTCAAAGTAACAGTTTGAATATTAATCAGCTATTTGCTTTGACAGATGTAATATTTAGGACGAACTGAATAACTTGAAATGAGAAATGCAACCACGAACAATATACCATCCAACCACCGCCATTGAACGTCCTTTTTGATGGCCACCCAGAACTTTCCAGTCGGTAGATCATCGTCAATGTTGATAGACGCTAGGCTTCCGTTCAGGGAATGACATGTCTTCCAAGCCTTGGACCACGTGTCTGGAGTGAAGGACGGCCGGAAGCAGTGGGTGCTGCCCCCGCAGTATGAATTGCTGTCTACAAAGAACATTGCAGCATAGTTGGAATATTTCACTGGTCTGATATAGTAACACCTTTTTCTTGCAAAGTTAGCCAAGTAATATTACAAAATCAATCGACCCCCTCCCCCTCCCCCAAATATATTTATATATCATAAAAATATTTGTATATAAATACATGTCATTCATAGACTAATATCCCTTTGGTTTTTCAATCATTACCAAATCGACAGAGGTACTTCAGGTGAGTGAGACAGTCCACGGGCCGCATGGTCCTCTCCCCTGACTGATCTATATGGATGTAGGCACACATTTCCCCGTCCGTTTGGTTCCCTACGATTTCTATCACACTCTTTTTGTCTTTAAAAACGATTTTAATGAAAAAAAAGTAAATTTGATTAACAATAAACATCCATTGTTGATATGCATAACTTGTTTGCCCTTGACGGTCTAAAATAGGAAAAGTATCTATTAACATCTACATGTACTAGTTTTGAAAAGACATTAATTATAAAAGCGCATAATTAATGCGCTATCTTACTAGACAGTATAAAAATATGAAATCGTTATTATGATTTCATCATAGGAGAAAGAATTAAAAGGGTGTGAAAATTCTACATGTGTATAACTTTTTCGTAATCAATACAAAAAGGTATTACCAGACGTCGACTTATCTTTACTAACAATTATCTGTAAAAAGTAAGATATATTCCGCTGTGAACGTCTCAAAACCCAAGTGATCAGTTTGATATGAATACTATTGTTATGCATGTCATTTCCTCTTATGTAACTCTCTGAGTGTCAGTGTGAACGTGAGAGGTTGCTCGCAGTGCTCCACTTACAGCTGTATACAGACACGCCCTTTATTCCACCACAAGTGTCAGAGTCACAGCGAGTACATCGAATGTCACAGTCAGCCTCTGGGAGACGCGTCAGCTGGTGTAAATGATGGTCACACAAACACATCGTACTCTGAAACGAAGAACTTCACACTTCAATATATTCTCTCGGTATCAACATTGCTACAAGTAAAACCCGAATAACACGATCAAGTATTCGTATGTATCTGAGTTCATGAATGTATCATACGTATAGGCCAACTGTTCCCGTCCAACCACATTGTTCAAAACAGTCTCTGGCGTTGATATTTTTCAGTGGAATTCCTCCCTTAATAAGGGTAGATCGAAAGCAGCCCTTGTAAACGATCAATTCTTTTGATGGTCTGCCATCTACTAGAGACAAAACAATTTGAAATGAATTTGTATCAGTGAACTTATCAAAACTTTTTTATCGATACAGTATGAAACCAGTAAGGAGTAAGAGTATATATTGAGGTTGATATTGCTGTAAACTGGAAAAGGTTTAAGGTGGTGGTTGATAATGAAGACAATGATGCATTTGATAATAAAATGGATGATGGAACAAACCAATTGACTTACCTGGCGTACCTGGGTTACTTTGGTTATTGTGACACCGGTTGTCATAGAGATTCCAACCATTGTCTTGGAGATGACCGCCGACCCAGTATATGGCCTCTGGACGGAATACAGCGTCCAACCGTGTCAGGTCTATCACCTTTGATGAAGTTTGTAACTGAGCGAGATAACCCCCCCTATCCCCACATTTTGATTTTGCTGTTGACCAAGACAATGGATGGTAAAATGCCTCCAACTGTGCCCGCGCTAATGGGAAATATATACAAAATAACTGCAAGAGCTTGTATATCTTTTTACTTATCAAACAAGAAAGAAATCTAAGGTTATATAAATTAAAGTTTGTTGCTTTTCATATTCTATATGGAAAATAAACTACATTTGATTTAAAGTGATGCAAGAAAAACCTACCTTTAGAAAAACAAAATAGTACAAGAAATGTCAAAATCTCCATCTCCTCTGAACAGAATGAGAATTCACATTAAAAGTAAGCCGGAAATGTATCAATAAATGGCCCGCTAATGAGGGGAAACGTACTTAAGTAGTAGTAGCAGAGTAAGAAGTAGAGGGGTGTACTTCAGAAGAGTTTATTATGACCGCCGGGGAACTAAGGTAGCTTACTGATGGTAAGAAGTCGACTGATCAACTGACTCAAACACCAGGTCTTGTTAAAATTTATTAATTTTTTTTTCAATCTTAAGCCCAGAGGAAATAAAAGATTATGACTTCCTCTTCGGTGAACTTTAAAACAAAACATTCAAAATCTGTTCATTTATAGTTTTCGATCCATAATAGCTTCTAATGCAATAAATCAGGATACATAACATATACATATATGCATGGGCTGAATACTCAATATTCAATGCTAGAAAATAAAGTGCTAATATGGATTGGATACCTTAATTCAGATCCAATAGAATAAAAGATTCAAACAGAGAAGTGCTACAGACGAACAGCTTTTCATTTGTAATGAACCTATAATTTGTTATGTACGATAAGTTTTTTTTCTCATACGTTATAAAAGAATAAGCAGAAAATAAAACTAGTATCTGCATTAAAATTCTTAAGATACACACACATATAATGTATTATATTCTTAGAGACATTCTATAGATCAACACTTTAATCAGCTGGCTCCCGATAGTTTGGATTTAATGCACGTTTTCTTTTTGTTGTTCAGAGCTGTAGTATACAGTGGTAAGACTGTGAATATTTTTCACGATTCTCCTTAGAACACATAGGGCTGAGTGCTGGCTTTCTTTTTTATCTCTTTGGAATTTAATTCTTGCAACGAGAGTTGTTTCTCTTTGACTATTTTATATGTCCTGGTTTCGTATTTAATATCAATGCAGATGTATTAATGGATTCACCTGCCGTACAGGATTAATAATGGGCCAACCCTGAGATAATCTCTTGGTGTTGGACCCAGCTTCATGATACCTCCAACAAACCAAGAAGGGTTATAGTTTTCAGACTTTTACGTGAGTGTGGTATGCATCAGCACCGAAGGTCGATCTGATTCCACTGACGATACCAGTAGTTTACTAGTTTATATGTTTCAAAGTCTAACATAGTCGATGAAAAACTCAATGAAAGAATTAAAAAAGACCATAATTAAAATCAATTATCAAACAGTATTGAGTAACTAGTGACATTTTAGTAACAAATATGCATGAAAAGAATAAATTAAGATGAAAGATAAAGTGTTAGATAATATACACAAAAGTCAGTTAAGAGATAAACTGTCCATCTCTGGCCGTGCCTCAGGTGGGATTTAAGGCTGTGCGGATTAGAGAAAGTTTAACACAATTGTTGAAATGTAAGAACAATTTTGTAACAATTAACAAATAACGAAGAAATAAATTTTGTATTTGTTGCGGAATCACTGAATTAAATATATACAAACATTGTAATCTTCTGTTACTGAACAATAAATGACTTTATACCTCCAAAAACATTAATGTTTTTTGAATAAACATATCTCTCATTTAAGTTGACTTTAAATTCTTTTCCTTGTGCTTCTGATGAATTTGAAAAACAATGTATTTTATCTTCATACAAACTCTTAAAAGTATTTTTTGTTTAAAAAAAAGTTGCCTTGCATGTCTATCGCAAATGAAACCTGCTTAGCACAAAAACGTTTGGATATGAACAAGATAAGGCCTAGCTGAAGTTCATGAAAATTGCAATCTGGGATTGCGAAAAAAAACCTGGGAAAATTTCATGTCACATCTAATTAGAATGAACTTTAGTTCTATATAAACGTCAGTCCTACATATAGTGGATTTTCCATTCATTAAATAAACAGAAAACATCGATTTACACGAAACAACTAAATTAGTATTCAGAAGGTAAACAATTTGTCATCCATCAAGTAAGATAACGGAATTTATAATATTTGAACTTTAATACTTCTTTTTAATCATTTCATACTTGAATAGATTATTTTCCTACATATTGAGGATTTTAATCGGATTTTATAGATACTTGATGAAGTTGATTTCTTAGTCTTACACTTGAAAAGAACTTTGTTATATACCATACTAGGTGTGATATTATTAGTTCTGTCAGGTAGCATACTATTTTTTGTTGACAATTTTCTTTGAAAAGATAAAGGCAGACAAAAACTCTTAAAAACCGTAGATGTTTCTCCCAGAGAATTATAATTCTTTATCTATCCCATGTAAGTTCGGGAACCTCATTTGTGTTCGAGCTGCATGTGGGGAGCTGTGGATTGAGACTTTTTTCATACTACCGATCAATCATGGAATTTTTAATTCGTTTGAAATTAGATATAGGTCAGTAACAGATAGGACAATCTTTTTTGAATTGGCATTAGCTTGATAAAGATGATTAAATGTAGGGAACTAAAAAGATATCTAGAAACAATGACGTTTTAAGTTATGTTTTCCCTTTTCAGTCGAACGTTTTCTCCTAAAAAAAAAACCCACATATGCAATAAAGTTACAGTTACTCATTATGCTTAATTGTTAATTTTTCAAAAATGTCTTGACAACATCCAGAAAATGTATCTGTCTTGGAATTATTTTTGGATCGACGACCTTATTTACAAAAAGAATTTTATCAAATTAAGTTTATTGAAAATTATATAGTAAATTTATATAGCATAAGTTTCAGTTGTCAAGCAGGATTTAAATACATGTAGATCTATCAGGGAAGATTCGGTTCTCAACAGATCTGTTAATAGTTCGAACTTATTCATCAAAGTATTGCATTGACGAAAAAACAACCCCAAACTGAATTTCAAATAGAATATTCATGACCGGTTTGAATCGAGAATATGAATAATCTAATGCTTTAGAAAAACCATCAGCAGATTTGAATCGAGAGTTCATTTTGCATTCTTTGATCTCTCAATTAAATTTTTCTTATACTCTATTAATGATAGATTAATTGCTATCAATAGAAGCAAACTTTTTGAAATGACGGATTGCTGATATTTATGATTTATCAGCATATTTTTTCTGAAACATTATACTATAAATTATACGAGTAAAACACAGACAGCGTATAGAAATCTTTAGAAAAATGAAGACATATATTTTTCTGTTAATTTGGGTCAATTTTGTAGCGATATACCCGCAATTGATGAGGAAAACTGGAGATCGTGGTAAGGTTTAAAACATTTCACAAATACTGTCATAAAATGTGTTTTGTCAATTTTTTCGGCCATTTATGATAACAACACTTAAATTAAGAACCGCTTTAAATAGTTAATAAACATCTGTTTTGTAACAGTGAGCATATTCGGAAGAATTCATAGTTTTTCCATACCCCTACGTACAAAGATACCGGATCAAAGTGCCTTAATGGGTAATACATTAATCAGTCATAATTTGATTTTTTTCATGATTAAGATTGTAAGATTTTAAAAATCTATTAGTTTTTCGAAATCTTTTTTTCAGTTCAAAGAAATTATGTACCACCATTGCGCAGATACCCTACTCAGAGAAGATCACAATTTTTATGTCAAATTTGTTTGCAAATTGCACTTCAAAATAATTTGGACTCGAGTATTTGTACACGGTTTTGTCCTGAACTTAGACCCATACCTATTTTCGCCTTGGATTTTAGACGAACATTCTAAGAAAAAGCATTATGTATTAATTACGAAAAACGAATACCTGACTTGTGTTTTGTTAGGAAAAATTCGAATACCGTATATCACGTGCCTTTAAAATAACTCATTATAGACAGAAATTCTTAAACTGATTTCGTTTAGTTAAATAAGGTATTAGCAATATATTGATTGAATAACAAATCGAAAATAGTAAAATAATATAATACTGAACAAATTGACAATAGTAAACTAATATAATACTGAACAAATTGACAATAGTAAAATAATATAATACTGAACAAATTGACAATAGTAAAATAATTAATACTAAACAAATTGACAATAGTAAAATAATTAATACTGAACAAATTGGCAATAGTAAAATAATTAATACTGAGTATTTATTTGATGTTGTTAAGGGGGCTGGATGGTTATGGCCATTTTTAGATTTTTTAAATCTTCTTTTAGAGAGTTGTTTATAAACATTTGAAAAAAAATCTCAAGGTTAAAAGCTATAATTTATGGATTTTTTCTTTACTATATAAAAGTTAATAACATAACAAATTATATCTGAAAATTAAAGCTAGATAGACCTGAAGGTCAATTTGTTAACCAAACAGCCTCCTAAATGTTTTTTTCAAAGTTGTAATTCAAACCATTCAGTATTATCGAATTGATTAACAAATTGACAATAAACAGTTTAGGTATAAAATAATGGTATAGAGAATAGTGTAATGTATATAACTGAAAAAATACCTCAAGCCTTTGGCTAGCAATTATCAATGGTAATGAAATTAACAAATATTGAACCATGGATGTGGATTTAAACAAGTGTAACTTTGTATCGGTTGTATTTTACAAAAATACTCTCATAAGAACAAAGTATTCTTTAATATTTAAAATTACGCATGCATTTTTTTTAAAAATAATTCTGTTGGTCAGCAAAACCCACCAATTTTCTTGTGAATTTGTTTTACAACGTTATAGAAATTTTAAAATGTAAAATTGTATGCAGAAATAAAGAATTAAAACACATTGTTTACATGTATTTGTCGCTTATAATAAATCTTTTGCATTTTAGAGGTTATGCTTCAATTTTTTCAATTCATTTGAATTTCCATTCACATCATGTGTACAATACATGATAACAAATTAGATAAATATTCTCAAAGTGAAGGAAATTTTCTTGAGAGAGAGAGAGAGAGAGAGAGAGAGAGAGAGAGAGAGAGAGAGAGAGAGCTAAAAAAGAAGAAAAATAGGAGAGCAAAAGAGAAAAACCCAAAAGAATATAACCAAACTTGTAAAACTATATTCCTATCATAAATACATTGTACATTATCTGAAGCATAAATGTTCACAATCCTAATGTAATAAGTAAAAGACAAAGTTATTTTTACCAAAATTAAAATCATTTATGAAAAACAAATTGCTTAAATGACAACATAATTCTTTGTGGAGAATTTTATTGTCAAGTTAATGATAAATGTGATAAAATTCCATACGCTTTTGAAAAAAAACCCCATAAACCATGAACAATTTCAATTAACATTTGGAAAAGTGTATTCTACACTTAAAAGTTTACAAAATGCAGATGGTTTAAAAGTATCTTTGAATGACGAAATCTCGAAAACTTTAGATGTTATAAAAGCATTCTGAGGATGTGCTGGGTCAAAAATTAATAATAGTAAAAATGAATGCATATTGTTAGAAGATATGAAGAATGAATTTGAAAAGCTTCATGGAATCAGAGTAACAAATAAAATTATTAAATGTAAAGGTATTTATGTGGGCAATGATAAGGAAGAATGTTATAATGAAAACTGGAGGAGAATTCATAATGATATGGAAAACCATTTGAATCTTGGAAACGTAGAAAATTAACACTCTTTATAAAAGCATGTATTATTCGGACACTAGCTACATGCATTTCAAAACTTATATATATTTTTTCAATACTATGTCTTCTTAATAGCAACTTTATCAAACAAGAGGCCCATGGGCCACATCGCTCACCTGAGGAACAATAGGTATGATAAAATCAGCTTAATGGAGTCATAATACAAACAATCTGGACAATGTACAATAATACATGTAGATCCTGTATAAATAAAATCCATTTTTCCCCCTGGATATTCTTATGTTTATAATCATAAGTCCCTTTTCTAACAGGATGATTTTATAGTCATATCACATGTTGAGTATTGCAGTTCTCAAAAAGATCCTGAACAATTGTTTATATATGGGATATAAAGCTACATCAAACTCTGAACCTTCTTGTGAGGCCGAAGAATTGTCCTGACGCCAAAGTCTTAACATTTATAAAGAATCATCTGGGTGATTAGTTTCTGAGAAGAAGATTTTTAAAGATTTACTCTATATATTCCTATGTAAAACTTTAACACAACACCCCCCCCCCCCATTGTGGCCTCACCCTACCCCAAGGGATCATGATTTTCACAACTTTGAATCTACACTACCTGAGGATGCTTCCACACAAGTTTCAGCTTTCCTGGTTGATTAGTTTCTGAGAAGAAGATTTTTAAAGATTTACTCTATATATAACTATGTAAAAATTCGACCCCCCATTGTGGCCCCACCCTACCCCCGGGGGTCATGATTTTCACAACTTTGAATCTACACTACCTGAGGATGCTTCCACGCAAGTTTCAGCTTTCCTGGCTGATTAGTTTCTGAGAAGAAGATTTTTAAAGATTTACTCTATATATTTCTATGTAAAAATTCGACCCCCCCAATTGTGGCCCCACCCTACCCCCGGGGGTCATGAATTTCACAACTTTGAATCTACACTACCTGAGGATGCTTCCACACAAGTTTCAGCTTTCCTGGCCTATTAGTTTCTGAGAAGAAGATTTTTAAAGATTTACTCTATATATTTCTATGTAAAAATTCGACCCCCCCAATTGTGGCCCCACCCTACCCCTGGGGGTCATGATTTTCACAACTTTGAATCTACACTACCTGAGGATGCTTCCACACAAGTTTCAGCTTTCCTGGCTGATTAGTTTCTGAGGAGAAGATTTTTAAAGATTTACTCTAAATATTCCTATGTAAAACTTCGACCCCCCCCCCATTGTGGCCCCACCCTACCCCCGGGGGTCATGAATTGCACAACTTTGAATCTACACTACCCGAGGATGCTTCCACACAAGTTTCAGCTTTCCTGGTTGATTAGTTTCTGAGAAGAAGATTTTTAAAGATTTACTCTATATATAACTATGTAAAAATTCGACCCCCCCATTGTGGCCCCATCCTACCCAAGGGGGTCATGATTTTCACAACTTTGAATCTACACTACCCGAGGATGCTTCCATTAAAGTTTCAGCTTTCCTTGGTGATTAGTTTCCGAGAAGAAGATCTTTAAAGATTTACTCTATATATTCCTATGTAAAACTTATGTAAAACCCCCATTGTGGCCCCACCCTACCCCCGGGGGTCATGAATTTCACAACTTTGAATCTACACTACCTGAGGATGCTTCCACACAAGTTTCAGCTTTCCTGGCTGATTAGTTTCTGAGGAGAAGATTTTTAAAGATTTACTCTAAATATTCCTATGTAAAACTTCGACCCCCCCCCCATTGTGGCCCCACCCTACCCCCGGGGGTCATGAATTGCACAACTTTGAATCTACACTACCCGAGGATGCTTCCACACAAGTTTCAGCTTTCCTGGTTGATTAGTTTCTGAGAAGAAGATTTTTAAAGATTTACTCTATATATAACTATGTAAAAATTCGACCCCCCCATTGTGGCCCCATCCTACCCAAGGGGGTCATGATTTTCACAACTTTGAATCTACACTACCTGAGGATGCTTCCATTAAAGTTTCAGCTTTCCTTGGTGATTAGTTTCCGAGAAGAAGATCTTTAAAGATTTACTCTATATATTCCTATGTAAAACTTATGTAAAACCCCCATTGTGGCCCCACCCTACCCCCGGGGGTCATGAATTTCACAACTTTGAATCTACACTACCTGAGGATGCTTCCACACAAGTTTCAGCTTTCCTGGCTGATTAGTTTCTGAGGAGAAGATTTTTAAAGATTTACTCTAAATATTCCTATGTAAAACTTCGACCCCCCCCCCCATTGTGGCCCCACCCTACCCCCGGGGGTCATGAATTGCACAACTTTGAATCTACACTACCCGAGGATGCTTCCACACAAGTTTCAGCTTTCCTGGTTGATTAGTTTCTGAGAAGAAGATTTTTAAAGATTTACTCTATATATAACTATGTAAAAATTCGACCCCCCCATTGTGGCCCCATCCTACCCAAGGGGGTCATGATTTTCACAACTTTGAATCTACACTACCTGAGGATGCTTCCATTAAAGTTTCAGCTTTCCTTGGTGATTAGTTTCCGAGAAGAAGATCTTTAAAGATTTACTCTATATATTCCTATGTAAAACTTATGTAAAACCCCCATTGTGGCCCCACCCTACCCCCGGGGGTCATGAATTTCACAACTTTGAATCTACACTACCTGAGGATGCTTCCACACAAGTTTCAGCTTTCCTGGTTTTCTGGTTCTTGAGAAGAAGATTTTTGAAAATTTCTCGAAATTTTTCATTAATTTCTAATTATCTCCCCTTGAAAACGGGTGTGACCCTTAATTTTCACAACTTTGAATCCCCTTTGCCTAAGGATGATTTGTGCCAAGTTTGGTTGAAATTGGCCCAGTAGTTCTTGAGAAGATGTTGAAAATGTGAAAAGTTTATGGACAGACGGACAGACGGACAGACGGACGACAGACAAAATGTGATCAGAATAGCTCACTTGAGCTTTCAGCTCAGGTGAGCTAAAAATACAGAGATTGATTTTTAATTTTATCTTGAAGAAAACGAAAAGAATCAAACGAAATACTTTAAGGTGGCTCAACACCAATGCGTTATTTGATGGATCGATGAAGAATCATTTTTGAAAAATGATTATACAAAAATGACACCTATATCAGCTTCCAATTATTTTATATGAATTATTTAGTAATTTTTTATAGAAACCCGAAACATCGTTTTAGCTGCGAACAGGATACTCTCAATGCGTTATTTGATGGATCGATGAAGAATCATTTTTGAAAAATGATTATACAAAAATGACACCTATATCAGCTTCCAATTATTTTATATGAATTTTTTAGTAATTTTTTTATAGAAACCCGAAACATCGTTTTAGCTGCGAACAGGATATTTTAGAGCTAAACATTTGGTATCAATTAATGCACAATACAATTATCTATAAATACATACCAAAGACGGCCATATAAACTTTATGATATTTAAAAAAAAAATGAAAAGCAAGAATTGATATACTAGTATATATATATTTTAAATCTTTGGATAAATACTGCAAATAAACTGTTACTGGAATTTAACATTTGCTGTACAATCATATTTCAACAAGAGAATGAAACGAAATAGTGAAATTAAAGAAAACTTGGAAAATCTTAAAATCAAACCGATCCCGATTGAAATTAAACTAATCCCGAACGAAATCATATAAAGTCAAATTGTATCACAATTTTGCAAAATTTCAAGTTGTTTAGCTGTAAAATGGTTTGGTCAATTACATACGATTTATTCTGAATAAACTGCAGAATTTTTGTAAAATTTCAATCTTAGATAATCCTGATGGGGATCAGTTTTTTTCGATCGGGATTGGATCAAATATGATATATAGCAATTTTTCTTTGTAAAATATCATTGTTTAGTAGGTACTTTATATGACTATATGCTATTCTTAAAATTTTATCCATAGATTAAAAAGATATAATATAATTACAATTTTGATTTTCAGAAATATTTGTTTAATTTCAAAATTCAATAATTGACCAAACAATCTTTGGCATGTACTGTGGAATCATTAACATTCGCGGGGGTCAATTTTCGTGGATTGCTTAAATTCTACATGTTCGTGGGGATGTAATTTCGAGTATTTTCAAACTTATAAAAAGAAATACGACTTAATAACTCTAATTTAAAAATTCATGAGGGATGTTAATTCGTTGATGAGAGGTACCCACGAATTCCCCGAAAATTGAGCAATCACGAAATCTAGTGATTCCAAGTATTTATTCATAATTATATTACACAATAATTGATAGTTTTAAGCTCTAAAATACCATGTTTGTCAAAACAGTTTTTCCTATTTCACTGCAAAAATACATAAAAATCATACAAAATAACTGAAAGCCGATATTGATCTCTGTTTCGTGGAATCATATTTCCAAAAGATTCTCTAACGATTCATCAATTAAAATTTTTGGTGTGTCGTGGAGATTATCTATAGTAGACATAGATTGTAAGTTAAAGTCATTAAAACAGCGTGGATTCCAAGATTACTCAACTCAAAAGGCACCCTTTTTGATATTTTTAATAACCAGTGTAAAAAACTTAATATCGATATACATTTTCTTATGAAGTGCTTCATTACTAAAACAGAAATTTTCAATAGCATAAAATTACCTTTATTCTATGGAGAAATATTTTGTTGTTTTAATGAATGTAATTGTGAATTACACTATGCGAAAAGAACTTCTGATGATATTTTACAACAACTAATATGGAACAATTGCAAATTAGTATGTAAGCAAAGGTCTTTGAAAATTGGAATAAATCAGGAATACTATATATTGAAGACGTGTTTGACGACGAGGGTAATTTCAGACGACTGGAACATTTTGCAAATGTTATTAATAAATCTTATTGGTTATGTGATTACAAAATTTCCTTTTCAATAACTAAACCAATTCAAGGACTTAACTCATTCAGCTATGCAAGCTTTATTAAAATACAAAACGTAATGAGTTTTCATTCCTGAAATTACAACTTGACTGGTAATCTAGTAACTTTTCTATAAAAACATTGTTGAAAAAAAGTTTTGTAAGCCTTGTTTTTTTTTTTATCAAAACTGTGTAAAGAATTTGAAATATATGATGAGAAAAGTTGGAAAATTATTTATGAATGCAAGATTAGAGATACATTGTATAAAAGATAAACATGTGGCATAATTCAGTTACAAGCTTTTAAATAATGTATTATGTGATAATGTATATATGAGTAAATGGAAAAAATATATATCAAATCAATGTGTACACTGTCAACAAGAAGACAATATAAAACATTTCGTGTTTTTATTACAGTTAACCTTCCTATATGAATGTCTAGCTGTCGATTGTATAATGACTCCTCTAATTCACTTGAATTTAGTCTTACATGTATAGTTTTAATGAACCAATACATATAATTAAAGGTGCATTTTTATTTGTACTTTGTTCTAGATTTATAATTATATAGCATTCTGAATAATGGAATTAAAATTAGATTTGAACGGAAAACCATATTAGCCAAAAATAAATCTTTTATAACCAGATTACGTAGTTGATCGTGTGAAAAATGAATTAAAGAGTATATTTATCAATTATTGAAACAATATCTATCAAGAATGTAATGATTTAAAAATTTAAAAATTCAAAGCATACATTCTAATCCAGCTAATTTTTAATCTAATAAGTATATGAGTATTGGGACAAGTTTGCAACGCCACCCATATTTTTAAGAAACGTATTTTATCATTTGCAATGCACTCTATATATAAGATACGCATACTTGGACAAAATTAAATCATTAAAACAAAGTTTGAATTTTGATTATATGACATACAAAACAACGCAAGATGAATAATTCATATACTGACCATTTGCCATCTTATATGGTATCTCACACAGGGCTACTCACAAACTTTATTTTCCTGATACAATAATTTAAAGGTCCTTCAAAATGGCAATAACGAACATGAAACATGAAAGCTTGTTGACTATATGTACACAATTAACAGAAACCATTAAGATTTGAAAAATACAAGTCCTTTTTTGGAAAACCATTCATGTTATTTGTAAAAGCTGGGGAAATCTGGAAAGTTTTCCAAATCGTTTACACATTTCTTGTTTTTTTTTTTTTTTTACTTCTATTTGTTTTAAAGAATCTAAGACTTTTTAGAATTAATATTTAAATTCAATGTACATATATTGTAATATTTTGGAATATTAATAGCAATGTGCCGAACGACTTATCAGCTTACTTTTATTTCCCTTTATAGCGAATCTTAACTGGATTAATTTGTGGGTGACGCTTTACTTATAACACCCAACTGATTGGCAGCACTGATTGGCAGCGACAAAAGTAAGTCTATGTTAAAATCAAGCATGTAGACTAATTTTATGCTATATATTGTAGCTTTAACTGTAGAACAAGTGGTTGTTAAGTTATTTAAATTTCAAAATTTAGATTATTCTCTTGTATTAAAAAAGAGACGGATCATGCCAAATTCTGACGAATTTTACTGATTTTGTCGCTAGTGATTTCTAGTGCTTTTGGCAATATAATGCCAACCCACTGAGTATAGAAAATACATGTATGAGCTTTTCACTCAATCCATACAGTATCTTGCAAGCTTTGTAATATATTAAAAAATGAAATAGGATCACTTCATTATGATTGTTGTTGCTGATGGACGAACAACAATAAGTGCGACTAAAAATTTAAAAGAAAAACATGAATAAATTTAAACCAAGAAAATTCTCATGTTACACTGAACATCAAAAAAGAAAATTCTCATGTTACACTGAACATCAAAAAAAGAAAATTCTCATGTTACACTGAACATCAAAAAAAGAAAATTCTCATGTTACACTGAACATCAAAAAAGGAAATTCTCATGTTACACTGAACATCAAAAAAAGAAAATTCTCATGTTACACTGAACATCAAAAAAGGAAATTCTCATGTTACACTGAACATCAAAAAAAGAAAATTCTCATGTTACACTGAACATCAAAAAAAGAAAATTCTCATGTTACACTGAACATCAAAAAAGGAAATTCTCATGTTACACTGAACATCAAAAAAAGAATGATGCATGAAAGGAAAACCAAATATGTACGTTGTAGTTGTATATCAACGTCAAGGCTAAATATAGTGGATTTTCCATTCATTAATATTCAGAACACATTGATTTACACGAAACAACTAAATTAGTATTCAGGAGATAAAAAATTGGTTATCCATCAAGCAGGTAATGTAATTAACGTGCCCATGCGGATGTCTTGATGTTATTTTCAATTAACCTCTAGAACCCTATAATAGAAGAAATTAAATTACGAGCAATTTTAATCAACCCGATTTTACATAACAAAAGTCTCATCAACATAACTTTTTAAATTGCATCTTTACTTATATGAATCACAAGTTAACAACCTTAATTTTTAGATGGTTACATGTTCTGGTGTTTTTTTTAATAATAAGGAAGATCCAACAGTACCTGTTCAATTAGTCGTTAATAAATAAATGAATCTGGTTCCAAGTTACGGTTACCTGACGAACGATTTACATTTTTCAACCATATAGCTCGTGCATGGGGGTCTTGTGCTGTATAGTTGGAAAAGGAATGAGAACAAATGGAGGTTCATAAATGCATCTCCTTGTTCCGAAATTCGTTTGGTGAGATGAAGAAAATTGTTCTCTCCATTTTTGCAGAGAATATCAGTTGTTTGTGCAACCTTTAACGCAACAACTTTTTTTTAGACATTTTAAAATGAAAAGAAGATTGATTAATGTTTGATCTAAACAGTTGAAAATAGTGATTTTTTTTTAAAACTGTCAGTAAAACTCAACACAAAGAAAGCACATTTACCGACATGGATTAGTTTTGCGTGTCTGAAAATATGCGCTTGTAAGTTAACCATCGCCAAAAAAAACCCATAAACGCTAATTGAAATGAAATAGACTGCGAAATTCTCCTAGAACTATGAATTTCTTGGGTAGCAGCCTTGAAATAATTCATAGAAAACACGGCGCATTGAAAGTGAAGTAACTAGCAGACACGCTTAATTTTTCAATACACCTTATTCCCGACCCAATATTAATAAAAACATGAATGAATTATTATTGTCTGTAACTATTTATGGTGACGTTAATATATATTTCATCCCAATTTTGTGATTTCACCAACTCACATGCTTTAATAAATATGTGTGAGCTCGTTAAAATCTAGATCGATTAATTTGACATTGCTCGCTTCGTAGGCATGAAGTTCCCGGATGTTGATTTTTCCCATATGACCTTTGACCTAGCATAACGTTTTAACGTGCAATAGAATTATAAGTTTTCATCATATCATATTGAAAAGCTTATGTATGGTGCCATAGTTCTACTTACACTTGTCAGATAGTTATATGGACTTGTTAGATTTTTTAATCAAATGTTTAATGGAGAGTAACCCAAACATGTAAAAAAAACCTGCTTAGATATACACTGTAGATCATGTAGCAGTCCTCTAACTACGATATAAAATACTTATATTTAATTAATATACGGTAATTACTGTTTTTGCTTATGTGCTTTCTACAGCTAGATTTAAATTGAGGTGACATACAGGTACCATCACAGCTCCTGTGCCTGCGAAGTTCAATCGATAGCAATAAATTTGCAATATGCTCCCCAGAAGTAGACACTTGTTGTTATCGACATGACGTTGATGCATTTATTCTATTGATCTCTGTCTTAGTATATATATTAATATATTTAAATCAGATTCTTAAATCAACGTTTCAAACTCCGTATTTTGTGAAGTCGACAACGCAGAAAGTTCAAAACTTGTAAAATTCAATAACGTGAATTAAAAAATATAGAAATCACAAGAAACAATACAATACATTTGCATTGATAAGACGTCACATTACTATAGTGTTGACAATACAATAATTGGAAAACAATTTTAATAATTGAAACACAACAAGAGTGTACACGATACGCTTCGTGAGTTATGCTGAACTTTTTCAGTGGAATATTTTCCCCTTTAAAAAACCACATATGCAATTTGGTAACAAATATTCATTATGCATACAATTATCAGATGTATTTTGACAAACTCTAGAGAATGTACTTGTCATGTAATAATTTCCGATTCGACGCGAGAATTTGTTCATATTAATGACAACTTACGTTTCTACTATTCAGAAAAAAACCTAATAGCATTATTTTCTGATGTCAAGCAGTATTACGTACAACTATCAGATAGCTATCTGTTCTAAAAAAAATCCGTCAACAGTTCGATTAATCAAAGGATTACAAAAACAAGAAAAACAACCGAATAGACTTGCAACGGAAATATTCATGACTGGTTTATTTGAGGTATTGCCAAATGCTTTTTCAAAAATCCCATCAGTATATTTTAGTCTTGTGTTTATCTTGCAGGTGTTAAACTCTCAAGAAAATCATTTCATTTCCTCCTAATAACGTAATACTTTACTGATGATATAAACTCTATCAAAAGAAGCAAAACATTGAAATGATGGATGGTCCAGATTCATGATCTATCAACAGTACATTTTAAAACCATTGTCTTATATGCGAATACTACAATAAGAGTGTACAGATCTTTAGAATAATGAAAATTTATATTTCTCTGTTGATTATCATCCAATTTGTTTCGATATATCCACAATTAATGAAGACAACTGGAGATCGTGGTAAGATTTTAAAAGCTGCATAAATACTACCATGAAAAAAAAAACCGTTTTATCTAATTTAGGTATTCAGACTCGCTGAAATAATTCATCTGTTTTGTAGCAGTGGGCAGATTAAGAAGAATTTATAGTTTTTCTTTACCCTTACGTACAAGGATACTGGATCAAAGTGACTTAAGGGGTAATTTAATGATAAACGTCATACTTGTTAATTTTATCATGCTTAAGATTTTAGCTTGTTAACTCTTAGATCTCTTATTTTAGTTCAAAGAAAATATGGACCACCATCGCGCATATTTCTTACACCAAAATCAACTCAGTTTTTGTGTCAAATGTGTTTGAAACTTGCAGTTCCAAATAGTTTGGACTCAAATGACTGTTCACGGTATTGCTCTGAACTTCGACCCCCACCTTTTTTCAACTTGGATTTTGGACGAAGATTCTAAGAGAAAGCATGATGTGTTAACTACGGAAAACAATACCTGACATGTGTTTTATTACCATCAATTCTAGAGTATTATTGCCTGCTTTTAAAAATGATTTCACTTTGTAATTAGTTTAAATATGTCTGAATAACAATTTGACAAGCACATAATAATAAAAGCTGGATATTTAATGTTGTTGTCTTCACAACTAGAGTTCATACTATCGGAAACATTGCAATGCATCTAAAAAGAGGTATAACTGCCAAAGCCAAAAATTACTATGTTTAAACTTCGGATGGTTAAAGATTCCACTAAAACGAAAAACTACCATTTAAACGTTGTAAACCTGCTTTTATAATGCTTTGATTAATTGCAAATCAATTCGTGAAGATAGGCGACTCCTTTTTTTATTCTTGTTGCCTTTAAATATTTACCAAGAAATCAATCAGAATTTTACACCATAATAACTTTTTCTTTATATTATGAAATTATAAAAAATAAAAATTATTAATGTTCAAAACTGCATACATTGTTAATTTACATTAGTCTAAACTCTAACCCACTGGTAGACTCAGTTTGCTTTTTAGAAGTTACAGGTCACTGATCACGTTACTATTTTTGCAATGATGCTTTGATGTTCTAACTCATTTATGACGTCATAATTGATTTGATTGTATGATGCTATGTCATTTATCCATTATGACTTCAAACATGATTTAATAAATCATTTCCCCGAACTTTACGACTCTAAAAAGTGATTGTCACAACCTGAGTTGGGTAAAGTTTAACATTTTTAATTTTAGAAATATAAATGTACAATATCATAAGCGGTTAATATAATTAAAAATAATCAAATAAATATTCTGATTATATTCTGTTCGTGTTAATTAATAAAGAATGTACTACTTTTTTGATGGTTCAAAACAGAAATTGACACAAAAAGTCACGATTCCAGAGGATAAGCGTAGGGGTGGTTCCTATTGTAGTATCTACCTTGAGTGCTAAATAATTACTATGAACATTTTATTAGTTATAAAGCATATTCTAAGGTTGATATATCGAATCCCCCCTAAAAAAATCACTAGGTATTTTTTATGTGCCATCACATTTTGTTCAAATTCAGAATAAAAACCTCCAAACTTTGAAGTGTTGATTTTAGCAAAAGTTTGATAAAATTATGATATAGCTATGCAAAAAACCAATGTTGTAAATAATTTTGAATTTTGTTTCCATTCATGAATTAATGAAAATAATTTGCAAACAAAATTAATTGCAGAAAATTGAATTGTCAACGAAATTCACAATATCAGAGAAGGAGGACTATTCCTATCAAAATATCTCCCTTTCAAGGTGAAAATAAAACCTGCATATGTTGTAGAGTACATGTATATCTTAATGTGAACGTGTTAAAAAAAGTCATTGACAAATAATTCCACAATGCAACACCCAGTTCACCCTTTATATTCTTTTGATATCGATGTGTTGTATTACATGTAATGTGGAACAGCAATCTCTCTATCCTTATACATGTACATATAAAGATGGACAAGGAATACTTTTATTATAAATAAATTGCATGAGAATTTTCTTCTGAAGACGATCTTACAAATAATTATATACATTAAAACGTTTCACAAAACAGAATTATTTGAAAAATAGAGCAAGCTGGTTGAGGCCTTAGGCATCAAGAAAAGAAATAGTGCAGTTCGATCTCGCAACAATATGCGCAGGCGGAGTTTGGTTATCATTAACAGTGCAACACACGCAGTTTGAAAATAGAATGCAAAGCCTTTTGAAGCACTAAGATTCGAATTTAAAATGATTTCTTTTGCTTTATTTATGAAGTCATGCACAGTTTAACTTAGACATGATGAAACACAGGTAAATGCATTTTTAGTTACAAAAGGAAAATTTTGTCGACAATTCTGAAGAGAATGACAAGAAAAAACCAAGGTGAGAGTGGCGGTAATCATTGTCAATGCCAATATCTATTTCTATAAAATTTATTATAGAATAGTAATATAGAAAATTAATTGACAATCTTTCACAAGATCAGGGGGTTTTTGGGTTCAGTTTATAATTATGCCCTAATTTATGTTAAAAAGTTAGCAATAAGAAACTTAAATGAAAACGACAAAGAGACTTGAGCAAGTCTACGGTACAACGTAGGAGCGGTAAACAACCGGATCTAAATGCTGATGTAATTAACATAGGACGTGAACTTCTTTATTTATAAACCAAAACAGAAAGAAAATGAAAAAACGACTAGATCATAAATCAACGACGGGTTAGGATGATATATGACGGATTTCCAATTCTCAAAAACAAAACCGCTTATATCAACTGTACGAGGCATGTAGACAATTGAAGATGAGGGATAGGTCGTCATTTTGCAGTAGTCTATTAATCACATCGCATATTCAAAAAAAATAAATTTTTAATGCATTTTTAAATCAAAATTCGTACTCTCTCTCTGTCTGTTTGTCTCTCTCTCTCTCTCTCTCTCTCTCTCTCTCTCTCTCTCTCTCTCTCTCTCTCTCTCTCTCTCTCTCTCTCTCTCTCTCTCTCTCTCTCTCTCTCTCTCTCTCTCTCCGATGTATTGTTCAATCATATAATCAAAATTCATTAGTATCATTTTTTCAAAAATACATGTAATACTACATTCAAAACAAATATAATAATTTAAAGCTTATTTCAACGTAATTGTTGATAGCAGAAGAGATCATACACTATTCATGTAATAAAGAACATGTACCGTTTACTAGCTGACTGGTGTCCCTTAATGTCTACATTCTAATTCTTAAGTTACATAAAGTAAACTTACTAAAGAAAACTAATTCAAATCGTTATTAATATTACTAATTTAAAAAAAAAACCCCGAATAACCTGATATAAATCAAATCTCAGTAAAAAAAGAGGAAATTTGAAATCTAGTATATAGTCGTTTACGATCCTTTTAGCAACGTATTTGTTTTGAGAATAGCTATTTCCCTTAACTCGCTTTCACTTCTCAAATTTATGGTCAGGATAATCAGGAAAAGGTTGATTAACTGATACACTTATTTCTACTTAACATTCTTTCTCTTAAGTTTTGGATGATTTTTTTCGGCAATGATTTAATAAAAGATTTAAAATTTGATTGAACTTGCTGACTATAGATTTGAATCGTAACAATATTAAAGACACAAAATAATTTTAAAATTTTTTGGTTTGCTTGTTTTTTTTTTATTTGTTTTTTTTTTTTAGAATGATATGTACGCAATTGCTTGCGCACTTGCTTATAGGCAAATGTAATCCGGAAACAGGCGGGGCGGAGGGGGGGGGGTGCTCTATACCAGAGCGCCTTCGACTTTTCCGGTGCGGAGTGAATTTTTTGACTATAAATTCTCGTGAGAAATGTTTTGTATAAGTGAGAATATCTCCAAATGCAAAGAAGGGGTATATGTTTAAAACAAAAACTCGTAGAATTTTGTTTTTACGAATTGCATGTGCATTTATTCAGAAAATCAACAAAACGTGGTGAAAACGAACATCGGGGATCGGGACTTACTATATCAAAGAGGGACGGGACACGAATGCTGTAATCAACATATCCCAATAATACCGTACATAATAACCTTACTAGTTTGTTGCTCCTATATAAATAAAATTTTTTGAAATAAACCCATCTATTTCAAATATCTAGAAAAAAAATAGTTTTTTCACGTTCGTGTGAAATGCATGCGAAGAATTTGAGTATACTCATCAGCATTTGTTAGAGATTAGCATGCTTGCATGTCGGCATAACGTCTTAAAACGATGAACCTAGAAACGATGAACCTAGGTATAGATAATGAACGGATTGTAGAAGCGACATTGAGCGTCGTAAATCAATGTTTATTCATTAACAGTTCTATATATGTAAAGCTTATAAAATTGGGATTTTCGTCAAGCCATTGATTCAAATCTTTTAATACGTAATCAATCATAAAGATAATTGAAATAATATGTTATTGTTAACTTTATCCTTTACCATGTATTTTTAGGTTCAGTTGTATACTATCATAAGATTTATGAACCTCCGTTTTATGGAACCTGAAAGATTTTGATCACTCAAATCTTAATTAAATTGACAATGATGTATATTATATTGCCTTATATATTTCATTTAAAAAAAAAAAAAAAAAAAAAAAAAAAAAAAAAAAAAAAATATATATATATATATATATATATATATATATATATATATATATATATATATATATATACCGTATTTTTCGGGGCATAGGCCGGTATTTTTTTTCTCCAATGCGCGAGCATCGGCTTATCCCCCGGGATCGGCTAATCATAGGCTCAAAGTTGAAAAAATTAAACAGTCAAATTTAAAATCCACTGTTTTTAGCAGTTTATCATCAGGGTTGTTTTTTTTTCGTCCGTTTGAACTATTGTTCGATAGTTGCAGATACATAGATATAACAGAGCCCGTTAGTATATACGTCTCTGATAGTTGTCCCGTTGATAATTTTTGTAATGACATTGCGAGTAATAAAATGTACAGTACTGTACGAGGTATTTCTTTACAACCCCAATCAAAAGAATTTTTTCCCCCACGTTCACGTATGAACCCTGGAAACTATTAATGCGTAGTAAAAAAAAAAACGGAACCGGTATATATATATATATATCTGTGTGTGTGTGTGTGTGTGTGTGTGTGTGTGTGTGTGTGTGTGTGTGTGTGTGTGTGGAATGAAGGCAGGCAACATAAGGGTGATTTAGTTAAACTCATTTGATCGATGGGTTAATAATTTCTTTCATAAGAACAAAACTATTCGAAACCGCCCATAATAATCACAGTGTACACATGCAGTGCGGAGAATTGCGGTATAAAATGAAAGCTTACATAATTCTTTTAGTTTGCAGTCAATTTGTTTGTTTATATTCACTTACACTGAGAAGAATTGGACATCATGGTTGGTTTGATTTAAATTTTGGAATAGTTTAGATAATTTTTATCCCACCTGTTTTGAAAATTGGGAGTTTTGACTTTTGCCTTCTTATTGCGGATTTTGTGATTTTGTGATTTTGTTCTTCATTGTTCCAGAAACAGGATTGAGAAGAATAAATAGACTTGGTCAGAGGAATGTAAGAGGTAATGGGAAATTAATCAAATTTTATTCACATATCTGAGTATGTTTATAATTCTACAGAAAACGTGAAATATAAATTTATTTTCAGTGCAGATGAATTACGCACCACGGATCCACCGTAATTGGATGTCATTGTGTGAAATGTGTCTCCAATTTGCTATTCAATACGGATATTCTCCCTATATCTGTTCCCAGTATTGCCCTCAACCGAATTTCAGGAAACCCACGTATACAGTAAAAACATAATGAAAGAAAGACAGATGAATATTCAATATCAATAAGTTTCAACAATGATTGAACCAGTTTGATTGAATTGTTTGTTTATTATATCAACAGTTTTTAACTGTTTATGAGATTTTCATTAAAAAAATGCAGAGGCATTTTTTTCTTTTCCTGAAAAATATGAAAGACGTACTATTTATAACATGTCTACACAACTAGAGATCAAGCATACTTAAATAGCTTTTAGACTTGTAATATATGAGTACAATTTTAATGCACAAACCTGTATATGTTTTGATTTAGGAATTTAGTCCTCAAGCAATGCATCGGTAATAACATAACATTATTTTTATGCTTTTTTTTTATAAAAAGGATAACTAATTCTGAAGTAAAAATCTTATTAACAGAAGAAATAACTATAAAACAATTAATTGTTAAAACTCTAACGTGGATTTTAAATTAACGTTAAAACATATGATTATTTAAAGGAACGACAAAAAATGTGTGATATAAGCTTTCCATTCGACAGAGACCAATACTTCATACTCATGATTAAAAGGATTCATATTGCAGGCAAAAAAGGACATGCCTCGACATTTTCTTCTAAATCAGGGATATACTCCAGTTTACGTTTAATACGACATATTACGCACAGAGATCTTTGACAAAATGAAGAAATTTCAGATGGATTTGTTAATTTGTGTTCAAGTTAACGTTGTATTGATACATTCTTAAACTCAAAGAATTACTAGACAGAAAGGTATGCTTTTTGAAAAATGTACAGATATGTGAATTTTTAGAGAATCTACTTAAGTCAATCGAACCTTTAGTCCAGCTCAAACAATATTAATAGCTAGATGACTTATAATCTAATTTCAGTAACTTGTTTCCGTCTGATCAGATATCCAAATTCACAAACATTGTGTCTTTGGTGTTTAACACTGTAAAAAACCATAAACTGTTCAATAATTTACACAACCCTAAATCGAAAAGAAATGCGGGGCTGGAAACTACATTTCATCGGAAACGGAGTTTAACGGCAATGAGGTGTTTTCCTATGGTTTGAAATGCGAGGATTTTTAACATTTCCTTTATTTGTGAACTACATTGCTTTTTAGGGCGAGGAGGGATGTGATTTTGTGATTTTGTTATTGTTTGTAGTTGATCAACTTTTACTCAATCATGAGCTATCACATTGAAGCCTTTTGATCATTACCTTAAGTACTTATTATTTAAGACATTCAAACTTGACTTGATGATTCATTTCATGTATTTCAAGCGTGTCGTTTCAAAATTGATGATTAATGGTAAATCGATCGTAAATCGATGATATTATACCTTATATAATATGTGTTTATATTAATATTATGGTTAGTGTTATTTTTGGAAAATATGATCTCTATACGTACACCGCTGGGAATACCGGTGTGTGCTAGCTGAGGTACATGAAACAAAATATATTTCTGTGAAAGAACTCCCTACCATACTGTTCAGTGAGAAGCTTTATCAACTCCTTTTTCTGTGGCGATGAAGGGGGTATTTTTATGTCAAGAAAATTTGTCATTTTAAATAATTTCTTATCTCATTAAATAGGTAAAAAGCAACGGACAAAAAAAACCGATTAACTATTCGCCAAGGTAAAAATCGCATGTTGTACCACATTGAAAGTAACAATACATATGTAAAAACGTGAGAAAAAACAAGACGTTAATATTCGCCACAAAAAGCTAATAACAATCACTAGTGAACATTAAGTCTTCGAACATAGATAATTAAATTGATATATAAAAGTTACAAATAAAAGGTATTTGTAAATTAAAACAAGCGGTAAAAAGTTTGTTCAGTGAAAAAAAGGAAGTATTCATACAGAACAATCCCGATCGATGATGATCATGATCATCTATTTTCCTTTTGCCATGAATTTGTAAGTTTGTTATATTTCTTTACACATAGGGGTTTGGATTTTCGATTAACACCATATTTTTATAATGTATTATTATCCATATTTACAGGACTTCTTTTGGGCGTATCCTTGTGTGTGCCTGTTTCCGGAAATGATTCGAAAACTGAATATTTCAATGAAAAAAATTTACTTAATCCACATGTGCCCCCGATTACCTTATTTATCCCTAAAATTAACATTATTTGCTGTTAAGAAGTGAATTTATTCATGTTACAATTAAGAATACTGGCTACCCAGACTTCTGCAGGACGTTTGAATTACTATTAATCTAATGCATGTATTCCTTTCGCCTTTTTTAAACATAAAATTGAAAACTTAATATTAATTTGAATGAGATCAACACCAATAAAGCAGTTTTTATAGACATCGTGAATAATCTTGATCCAAACTTGACGCTAGACGAAAGTTTCCGCTGTATTCAATTTCTAGATGATCTCATCGTGTGCGGAAAAAATATACCCACCGACATAAAAAAGTTTTAGAACTGAACAGAGAAAACATCATTAATGCGAAGGATACTTTGCAAGTCTTCTTTTTCACCAACACTAGTCTTATTCGGTCAAAAAGGGACAATACCCCTGTTGGGGAACTTGAAAATACATTAAAGTTGGGAATTCGTTCAAATTCGGGAAAAAGGACTTTATTACATGTATTAATGCGAACATGCCCTGGGCCTCTACAAATGTTATAGCGGATGCAAAAAAGTTTTATATAGGAGAAAATGGAACAACTCTACGCACCTTTATCCATTTACACAAACAACACATCAATCAACCCAAGTACAGAAAAAGTAAACATCTCGATGTTTGTGGCGAAGGAATATTTTCATTTTTTTCCTTCTAAAGGCTTTATACAAACATTTTTTTGCAAACAGTAAGTCCGTAAATTTCCTGAATAGCTTTTAACACCTCAACAAGTAAATTTATTTTGTAGCACATTTTGTAAATTTAGACTTAGTGCTGGTCGTTGTTTAAAACGATTTAGAATTCAGTTTACTCCTTTGTCTTGAAAAAGAGACGGTTCGTGTCATATTTTCACAGCTTTTTCTCCAACTTACATGTGTTATATATAATAAACTTAATTACCAAAAGAGGGAATGAATTGTAATGCTGGTAATGAACATGAAGTTATACAATATCCATACAGCTCACGAACGCTTATTAAAAGAGAACCACTTAGTGTATGTAAATGTAAGTAATTATGCAAATATCAAGGTAGAAAAAATTCCAAAAGCATTTTCCCAAAAGCATGATACCTTAGTAGAAAGTTTGGTTTTGGAATGAAGATCCATATCTACTTGATCATCATGTTATTTTGCATTGAATTCTCATCTATAAATTCCAAAAAATGGAAAGGACGTCGACAGCAAGGTATGTTGTTTTTTTTTTTTAGATTATTTGATAATGACCTACTTAATTTACGGACATTTTAAATATTTCTACAAGTTGACGTTTGCTGATGTCGGTTTTGTGATAGTCTAGTATAGTTAAATATATTTCATTTTTACTTTCAGCACAGAGACAATATGTAGCACATTTTCGAACCCATTCTAGGAATTCTCAGGTACTGTGTCAATGGTGCCTACGACTTGCAAAAAAACATCGCCCTAAGGAGTGCGGAAAGTACTGCACCAGAATGCGTGTACATGTGTAGTTTGAACTACTAATTTTTGTCGGAGATAGGAATAAGATATGACGCTCTCTGATCATTGACATTAAAAAGAGTTTTTGAAAAGATCTTTGTAATGAACTAAAGTACTTTCAGTAGATATTTTATAAAGAACTAAATAAAGAACAAAATATTATAAAGTTACGCATTCAATGATTAATATTTACATCTACCAAGTATTATTCCCTCTATTTCTTCCGGAAACGTATAGTTAATTCGAATTTATAGCTCTATAGAAACAGCCAGATTGAAATCTACATGCCCCGTTTATTGATTGGTCGATATCTACAGCGGCTGAAACTGACAAGAAAGTGACAGGACCAAACTTGACACCCCCAGTTTATCAATTGGTCGAGACACAACTACCTCGGAAAAATCACGGACTGCATGAAATAATCATGACGATGTCAGACTCAAAGTCTCACAGGAGACGATTTGGCTGTTTCTTTTAGTTAACGTACTTACGTACATTAACAGTAATTTAGTGAATTTTACTTACTTTTCATAATCAATTTATCAATTGGCTAAAAGAAAGATGTTAATATAAACAATAAAATGCTTTCTTTGATGAATCATTCGGGTAATGAAGGTAGCGATCATTGCAGAAAAAATTTACATAACCCGCGTTGCGGGTTATGTATTTTTTCTGCAATGTCGCTACCTTCATATCCAGAATGAATCACCAAAGAAAGCATTTTATTGTTTAAATAAATGTTTGATATTGTGTGTCATCCGATATTTGGTTTACACCGTGATCTCAAAACAAAATGCAATGGTGGACATATGTTTAAAATAACAGTGCAAGGCACATTGTTTGAAGATAGGTTGCAAATCCCATGGAAGCACCAATATTTGAATTTATTATGATTGATTTGTAAGGCGTCATTGATGACGTCAAACACAACCTAGCATTGACATAAATGAATTCAGAAAAGGGAAATCTTATCGAGAAATATGATGAGAATTTGAAGGAAAAACAAAGATAAGAGTAATGGTAATCGTTATAAAGGGCTAGCGCTATTTCTAAAAATATAGACTATTAATTGACAATTTTCCCCAACATCAGGATTTTTTAAAAAGATTTTGTGTATATGCCTTGATTGTTGTTAAAAGTTTAGCATTCAGATGCATAGATTAACTGTAAATTATTTATTATCAAATAATAGTAGTAAAATAATGTAATGAAAATTTCGTAGTTAAGAATGCGTTTGTTGTTCTAAGCTTTGTCGCATATGCCATAAACTTTAAAATGGCTTAATTCTTCCAACTCAGTTAAGCCTATCCTAATTGTTTTAATTAGAACTTTCAGAAAACAATACATTAACAATGGAATCGTGCCACATTCAACATTATACAACTTTTGTATTGTTTTTACTCTACTTCTCTAATTGTTCGAAAAAAATGCTTTATTGGCCAGTATAAGATGTCCTTACCATAGTAAACCCATGATAAATACATGAATTTAATTAAAAGTTAATGAAAAAAAAGGTGAATCTGATCAAGAATCAAAATTTCTGAAACATTGTTAAATTTGCAAGAAAATGAAAAAAACAAAAACAAAACAACAACATAGAGATTTGAGTAAGACTATGGTGCACCATACGAGAGGTAAATACCGGATCTAAATGCTGAGGTAATTAACTTGGGGCGTGAACTACTTTATTTATAAAACTTAAGAGAATGAAAATGTTAAAAAAAACAGAACTAAATCATAAATCAACGATGAGTTAGGATAATATATGACGAATTTCCAAATCTCACAAACAAAACCGCATATATCAACTGTACGTGGCATGTAGACAATTACAGATGAGAGATATCTCGTAATTTCGCAGTAGTCTATTAATCAACAACGCATATTTAAATAATTCGAATTTTTTATTGCATTGATAAATAGAAAACCGTACTTCTCTCTCTCTCTCTCTCTTTCTCTGTCTGTCTGTCTGTCTGTCTGTCTGTCTGTCTGTCTGTCTGTCTCTCTCTCTCTCTCTCTCTCTCTCTCTCTCTCTCTCTCTCTCTCTCTCTCTCTCTCTCTCTCTCTCTCTCTCTCTCTCTCTCCTATAGATGGAGTGATACACTTGAACACACCTTCTTTCACCGACCGATTTTCATTTTTAAACTGCATGTATGACATTTCTTTCACAGTATTATCTATTGACCTACTTTAGCTCTTGGTGAATAGTAAAATGTATGTGAGCTTCATTATATTGATGATATTTATAAACTAATGAATGTTTTCTACCATACATGATAAAGGGCGGATAAAGGAAGCCTTCTCTATTTGGCCAGGGGAAAATAAGAAAAATCATCTTTTTCTTGTTCCTCAGCTAACTCCTCTGGAATACACACATCTGACAAACCCAGAGGAATTGCATTCAAATTGTTAACTGATCTTATTCCTAAGGGAACAACATAATCTATGTCATTTTCAAAAGTAGACGTTTATTGTTTTGCTTGCTTACAAATGTGACAACCTCCAAAAGGTAATTGATTTAACTCTACCCCAGGTTTACAGTCATTACAAAGGTTAAAATCATCTGGAATTCTTGACAGGGCTTCTGCGTTTCCATGGTGTATACCTGGCCAATGTTTTTAAAATAATGTTATAATGAGACAATTCCTAAATCCAGCAAGCAAGTTGACCCTCAATATTTTTAAAGTTCAAACGCCAGATTAAACTATTGTGGTCAGTTCTTAAAATGAATGTATTTCCTAACAAAAATGTCTGAATTATTTTGTAAAGGTAATTATTGCTAGGAGTTCTTTCTGGTGGTACACTTTTTCTCTTGGCATATGTCAACAATTTACTTTACATAAAATTTGTTCTTTACCATTCTGAATTTGTGATAATTCCGCACCAACTGAATTTTTGGAGGCATCTGTATCTAAAACAAAAGTATCTTTTGAATTTGGATATGCTAATGTCAATGCGTCAATGAAGCATTGATTAATGATATCAATTGCAATATAATTTTCATCTGTCCACAAATATTTGACTTTTTATATGTTTTCACTAGTTGATACAGTGTATGTGTAATATTAGCAAAACCATTCACATGATTTCTATGGCAATTTGCAAATCCAAGAAAAGACTCCAATTGTTTTGTATCTTTTGGTCACTTCTTAATGAGGATTGACTGATATTAAGACTGACTAACTTCCCTAGAAATTTTATCTCTTTCTAATCAAGTTTTTATTAGAGCTTTTAATTTCAATTTGAACTTTTTCAAATCTAGAAATGACAGAAGATAAAGTTCTAGCATGAGAAAAATTGTCCCTACCGAGAATAATGACATCAACTAAGTAAGCCAAATATTCATTCCAAGTTATACTGCTTAGACCTCTTGATAAACTCTACTGAAAGTGGCTGGACTATTACATAGTCCAAATGGTAATCTAAAATGTACATATAAACAATATTTGGTGGTAAATGCAGTTTTGTGCCTATCTCTTTCAGCGACTTAAATTTGCAAATATCGCGAGGCCATATCCGATGAACTTAAAAATGTATTTTTCCGTACTGTTTCTATGCAATCCTGTATGATTGGAATGGGAATTGTATCTTTGTGTTTACTTTATCGAGGGCCCTATAATCAATACAAAATCTCATTTTAATATCTTTTTTCTCAGCGATACAGAAGAAGAAGTTAATTATGAAATTGAGGGTTGAATAATACCCTTTTCAAGCATTTAGTCAATGTAACTCTTTTTTTCTTTCTCAAAACCAATTGGTGTTATTCGAAGCTTTTGTTTGATAGGTCTTTCTTCATCAATGTCTATCTTATGAGTTATCTCCCCATTAAGTAGCCTGAAATCAAAGTCATCTTTGGCAAAACGTGTTGGAATCAATTAAACAATGAGAAAACTTCATGATAATTTTTCATCAGTGTGTATCTTATGAGTCTCCTCCCCCTCATTAAATAGCTCTAAATCAAAGTCATCTTTGGCAAAAACATGTTGGAATCTATTAAGCAAAGAGAAAAATTCAGGATAATCTTTCTTATCTAGATTGTTAATTGATCTCGCATATAAATCTTGCATGTGAAGAAATAATTGAGATCTTAAATTGTCTAATGATGGGATTTTAGCAGATTTATCTACCCAATTTTAGTGACAAAATAATTTTCCATAGAGATTAACTCATTTACTGTAGAAGCGCATATTTTCGTTTGGTCAAAGTTCGTTGTTTCTGAACCAAATAAAATACCGTTGGCATTTAATTTCGTCGTATCGTAATCTCTTTGTATTCATTAATACTTTCGTTAAAAATTCATCACGGATTTTATTTCGTTGATTTATACTGCCAACGAAAATAACGAAATTAAATCCTCAGCGAATATTTCTGTTTCCACAGTATCTTCATACCTAAACCTATATTCTTACCCTTTGAATGTTATGAACCTGGATTTTGTGGTTATAGCCCATTTGAAAATTTTTGTCTGTTTCAAAAAAAGCAAATCTGTGAAGGGTTTGTCAATCTAAACGGTGGAAAATTTAACTGAGTTAACTTGTGGTGGTATAACAGTTCTTTCTGCAACGATCAGGAAGATCGTGGAGGTTTGTGTGTGGGCGGCGCTTCTTCCCCATGACAACGGACCCCTGGTGTGTAAGGGATACATACTTGCGGAGGAGAGGAATCGCCATTGATAGAGATATAAAATGAAGTCTATATATACTTTTGATCGCTTTTATTAAATGGTCTCTTTAAGGTGGCTCTGTACACCCACAGTTTATTCCAATTTTCAATAGAAGACCACAAAATATATACTTATCAAATATTAAAATGATGATAGGGATACTATAAGTATTTTCAATGAATTTTAAACTGTTTTTTTGTGTTTTTGTAAAATATTTTTTAAAAAGTTAGCTATTAACAAATTGAGAGATATTTTTTGTCATATGATTGATATTTCCTTCGGACACATAAAAAAATATATCACTTCTTTACATTCAAAAATTTTATTTTTGCAATTTTTTTTTAGTATTTCCCCAAAATATAATTTTTCATATTTTCTTACTCTGTTGACAAATCATCTGAAAAAGTTGCTTGATGTTATAAGAAAATGTATTATAAAATGTGACATAAAAAATTGAATGAAAATCATTGCAAATAAACACAAAAAATATTTTAAATTTTATTTGGTATGAAAGTTCCTCAGGTAAGGGTTATCGTTCCTAAGTCCCAAGGCCCAAACACCTTGGGAACTTTTAATTTCTGAGTTGAAGAAAATTTCCTAAATATAATGTTGGAATGATAAATACATACATATTTCATTATAGGCCTTTATAACTGAATATATTCGCTTTAATGCAAAACTTAGTCAAATAAATAAAGGGGAAAATTGACTAGGCTAATAGGATTAATGTATCCCAACCTGAGAGAAATTCAAAACCACCCTCCAATCCCCTTGAGGTGGTAAAGAACATCTGTCGATATTAATGTGCATTAAAGTATATCATAATTGAAATACTTTCACCGGTTTAGAATTTTCTTTCAAAGTATTCAAACAAAAAATACTTCTTAGTAAATTTTGGAAAGTGAAAAAGTTTATTGTTCTCAACGGGAATCGAACTCATGACCTATAGGTTTGTAGTGAACCCACTAACCCGCGCTGCGGTGTAACATATCGATGATGGAAAAGAAACAATTTAAAAATTATACTTGATTTTATTGTTTATTTCGATAAATAAAACCACACAACGTGAAGGTGTCACATACCACATTACTTGAAAGTAATGAATTTTCCAATCTTCAAATTAAATCTATTCATTTAACAAGTTTTTCAAAAGAGCGGTCCCCATACATTTCGCCTCAGTTTAAATCAGCCAGTACCGGAATTGCATGCTTCCAGATTTACTTTTTTGCGTACTGCGTCATCAAAAGGTGGTGAATAGAGCCACCTTAAATTATTTGTTAAGCTATACACAATTATTGTAAGAAAACAGACAACGAAATTGACTGGGTTTTTTAATTTTTTGACTTTAAAACACAAGAAACTCCAACACCCTGATAAAAATTGACAAATCTGTAGTAGAATTGAGGCAAACTGGTGTCTATTCTTTGTTCAAGACAAGTGTCCCTTTTAAACTGCCATTACATTTCAACTAATGTAGAGTTTCGCTAATTCATTGTCACTGCCTTTACAAAATTTGATTTGATAGGGTACAAATAGTACATCTATCTGTAATAGAACGACAGATGAGATTCCATGGGTCTGCTTCACGGACAACGTTCAGATACGTAGAGTCAGACCTGGTGACAATAAAATATATCAGAGTTCTTAAATGAGAATTTGTGTTGGAAAAATAAACGACTTCTTAAATTTAATAATTACTTAAATTTAGTTCATGCTTTGCCTGACAAACGCATGACTTAATATAGAATAACATAAATTAAGATTTACATTTTCAGCGTATTTAATTGCTTGTGTTAAAATTACGAATCAATTTTGTAATGTACAGTGCAATAAATTAAAAAGAAATGAAAATCACTTAAATTTGTCAATAGTCAAATTTTAATCGTTTGATTGCTGAAAATAATATAAATTTAATTAATAAGGAATCATTTTTTGAATATCATCAGGTGAAAATCTCGGTCGGGGCATGATCAAATTTAATCTAAAACGTTCGGGCTTTATTGGATTTGATCATATTCCGACCACCTCATAATACTAAAAGAATGATTCCTTAGTTATAACACTCTAAATATTCACGCAAATGCTTGCAAGAAAATTTGACTGTACACACACCTGGTATAACAGGTTATTTACACCCCAGGTACAGCAACAGTTTTTCAGCAATGACTCTCTGTACGATTGATTTTATTAACAAGTAATCTATAGCTATGAGTAAACAAACACAGATAACATGCATTTGTAAAGAACATGTATATAAACAAGATAATAAATCGAAGCTCTTTCCTGATATTTGATCATAAGCATACGTCATGGTTAAATTAGCTATGGTCGTCAAAATTGTCCTAAGGTGTTTGAGAAATATAGAACGTGTACGATGGAATCGGAACGTGTACAACAGAGTATACACCCCGCATGTTGTGGTATACCTGGTGATAATGAAATTCACAAGTTACCGTGTTTGAACTATAAAAATTGTTCAATGCAAATTTTAAACAATAAAATGTGGCGACATTGCAGAAAAAATACACAACCCGCGTTAGCTTAACACAGATATCATAAATCCTACCTCACATAAGCCTATTGATCTAAAGAGAACACATACAAGACAAGTGGTGTACCCACATATCTTATTTTGACCTTTATTACGAAAACAAATCTTGTGATATCAGTGCTGGAGAACTTAACAATCATGAACACGTGACAAAAATACTCTCATGAACACTTACGCTTCTAGTGTTTATTTTAGATCCCGACCCCACTGTATAAATAATGTTAGCTTTTTAAACGGCTAAGAATGTCGGCCAGCGGAATGTCAATTTTAGGTCAAAAGTGAATATACAATCTTAAATATTAAAATACAAGATATACATTTTCCAGACCAATAATATTAATATGCGGGTGTACGTTTTGTTTGCACCTTTATGGATGTAAGCGAGAAGACAAGCGTGTATCGGTGTACATTCAGTGTATTTCTGCACACCTACATGTACTTATTACATGTACTTAAAATTGTAACTATGCAAAGATTGCTATCCATCCCTGCTAATGTTCTTGTCATTTAAATTTTAGACCGCGTGGTTTTGTTTGACCCCTTCAGTTTCGCAGTAAAAATCATGCCTCGTGTTTATAGTGTATTTCATAGAATCTAGGTATTTGTAATCAAATATAAAATCTAGAGGTTTATAGATTTAAAACTTTATCTTCATTAATTGGTGGATAAAATGAGTTCTAGAAATAAATGTGACAATACAAAAAAATATTTTTTGTTTGCTGTTGCAACAATTAACATGCTTAAGTAGAGATCCCTCATAGGATTAATTTTCGATCCGCGCCTGACCTAGTAATAGCATCAATAGTGAAACAGACTATACAAATTTATGCAGAATGTTCCTTGAAAATGACTCGATATACTAGGTTTTCATGCAAAAACATCAAACCAATGTTTATATTTTTTAGCCACTCTACACGTGGTTGAACACGAACGATAACTCTGTTCTGAGTATTATCGTTTTATATAAATAACCGCTAGACGGTGAAATAAGACATAAATCTTAAAAGATGTTCATGTTTTAACATCAATCAAAGTAGGATATGATATGAAAAACGACCAGTACGTACGTATTTTGAGAATATTATCCTAACACTTATACTTCCGCTCGAATTTTACAGGAACGGAACAAATCTCGGTGAAGTCTCGTGAACTTTCATTCGAGCACCTCTGGATATATTACATACTTAGCGACGATAAAGAAAACATTCCGAACAGATTCGCAGGGGTGTATCGGTACAATGAAAATAATAATGGGGACAATATTCACATTGTAGAGCTACAGCTGATATTCTAAAAGTTTCTATTAATATACCTTTGTTTAACATTTGCTCTTACAGTTTAATAAAGAGACTTTAATTTAATACTTTACAATTTTCCTCCAAGACCCTCCAATTGTTTAAATCTTGCATGCCACCTTGTGTTTTAAATTGGTACAATACAACCTCTTGACCAACTGACTGAAAAAAAAAACCCAGAGTCAAAATATTATTATTAAAGTCTACATAAAATAGGTATCACAACTTCTTTACATTTCAAAAAAATTTCATTAATAACACTATCTTTAGTATTTCACTTGTTACATTTCAGTTTCATAGGGGTTTTCTCAACTTCCTATTAAATGCACACATCCAACATAACATGGTAATATATCGTAACTTTCACTAGTGTTGTCATAATTAATATTTTCTAAAAGATTCTTAAAATGCTAAAAACCTCTTTTTCACAAACATCACAACTGAATGTTTTTAATATTCTTAAAAAAAACGAAAAAATACTGCCTTTGGTTACATATTCTTAGGTATTCCATTCTGTCTCCCTGCTATTGATCGTAGTTATGTTTAAACTTCTGGGCTTTTTATAAACCTTTTTCTTATCACAAAATATATTTCTATTTTTGTCTGACTTGTATGCATTTAAATTATGCATGGCATCTCTACAGTCATGGTATTTATCTTTACAAAAAACCAGTAACTAGTTTATCACTACAACGTTCTCTATCTTGTATTCAATTGCCAGACCAGTAGCGATAACACAATAAGGTTTCATTATTTTACAACGTGTCTTATTAAAACAATATGAGCTGTATTTTTTTTAGAATTTCATTTTGCTGCAAAAACCTGCTGGTATGATAAGTCTGCATGAAACTTAAACTCTTATGATAAATAAAATTTCAAAGAATCATTAATTTCGTCAGAATAAAGGAATATATAGCAGTTCAAATTTTGTACAGGACAGGACGACAGTAATTAAATTTTGCTTCAATTAAGGCTTATTTACAGCTTTTCCGAGAAAAAATACGGCTAACAGAACTTAAAAAACCATGATATTTTTGTCAATTAAGCAGAAATAAAATTTTTAAAAATCAGCATGAAAATTGCAGCTTATATTGCTTTAAATTTGCCACAAAATTATCAACTTCTCGTGTAGATAAACGACAATTGTTAGAAAGATGACACCCCCCCCCCCCAAAAGAAAAAATTCGAATACGAAATACGTTTAATTTTTTTTATCAATTCTATTATTTACCCATTAAATGTTTTAACTATAACGAAACTTTTAAAGATTTTGCACCGCATTTTGTGACAAGTTAAAGCCTCAACTTGTAATAAAATGACAAAAGCGTTTAAGGCGGCGAACCTGTAAGTGATACAATTTTGTAAAGACCTTGAAACAAATCCTAAGCGGCGTTTTACGTAAAGTGAATAAGTAGTCTATCAACATTGAAAATATTTGGACGAGAATGATGGAAATAAGTGAAAAAACCCCGACCGATAGAAATAGACGTCAAAATGCTTAACGACACATGTCAGTAAAAGGGACGTAGATAGCAGGTAATACAGGGCGAATTTGATTGGAACATATTTTTATTGTACAAAATTACAGCTGGGATTTGGGACAAGTCTGAAGATCAAAAACTTAGACCATCCTCTCCCTATTCAAGTATTTATTACAGTACAAATAATGTATACACAACATGTAAGGTCAACAGATCATATGACAGTTATATATAAATTTTCAATGGTGCCCATACATCAACTAAATCTTTCTTTGTCTTTGATATAACGATAAACTAAAGAAAATAAATGTTTGTTTTTGATGTCACTGATTTTGCTGTCGCTTCCAAGTAGGGCACGGGTATTAACAATATTTAGATTACCAATATTTGAAAATCTTATTAAAAAAACATCTCTGGCCTCTTTATATTTGTAACAAGTGAAAAAAAAAATGGTTAGTGTCTTCGAGCATCAACGTAACGACTGGATTGACGTCGCACATTGCGTCGCCTGGCAAAACTTGGTCATTGAAGAAAACATAAAAGTTTGTGCAACACTCGGCCTCTAAACTCCGATCTATAAAGTTAGCTTTAATAACGAAAGAAAGAGATGCATGATCAGAGAAAGAGCTGAAAATACTTGTAGAAAAAAAAGCAATATTGTCAAAATTGTGTACATCTGTAAGTAAATAACCTATCATGCTAATTCCATTAGCGTTATACAAAGTAATATCACCAATATATATATATATTTATATATATATATATAGAGAGAGAGAGAGAGAGAGAGAGAGAGAGAGAGAGAGAGAGAGAGAGAGAGAGAGAGAGAGAGAGAGAGAGAGAGAGAGAGAGAGAGAGAGAGTCATAGTCATTTTTGATATAAACAATTTTCAATCCTGTAGTTCTACACAAATTCATCAAGTTTTTACCAATGTTGTTAAATCCCTTGTTTGAATTATTCTACAGTATACATTGGAAATATTGTCATATTCTACAAAAGACAATAAATTGTTTTCAACTGATTTGTCATGCTTTTCATTGGAAATAAAATCATCTTAAGTTACACTGGGCATTAAAATCTCCTACCATTTATATATATATATATATAAATATATATAAATATATATATATATATATATATATATATATATATATATATATATATATATATATATATATATATATATATAAGAGAAAAATATAAGAAAATTATAATCATTTTATCAATGTAAAAGTAAACAATTATATTGATTTAACCAACATTCTGATAAAATATTTATAGCATACTTTATTATAAGTTCTACAAAGTCTTGCTTATCTAGTTTGATTTTTAGACCTTTCTGAACAATCCACGCGATGATAAACAAATCCTCGGTGCACCCCTACTCCCGAGCCCGTTCTATTGACCGGTTGAATACCCCGTGTACGCGGTAGAGGTGAACTGAACTGCACGCGGTCGTTGGGTGTGTAGTCTGTATATCAGGTCATCCTGCTGGTTCGTAAGATTGTCCTTGGGCTCTTGTTGAGCGAGTTCTGTGATGCGCGTGTGTAGCTGCATGTCATTGGTTTTCCAGTGTGGTGTTCCTCTCTACTTTCTAAGTCTTTATATAACTTTCCGTTCACAACCATCGATTTAAAACCCTTGAATATGTTCCATATACTTAATGATTTTATATTTATTTCAAAATGACTTTTGCGTATCCAATCATTTACATAGTATATTGTTTATAGAACTTTTATTTTATGGTGTGGGTTTAGACTATCTTTTCTTTCTAAATAAAGTGTAATGAAAAACAAACCGATTTCAATCAACAAAAACATGGAAAGATGACCCATTTTGTATTAAAAATATCATTTTCTATCCTAACACTAGATCGTTTTGTAAAAATAATACAAATTCATGGCCAAAGTAACATATAGCATTTAAACAAAGCACTGTGTTGTGACTGAAATGGCTCAACCCATCAGAACATCAGACAAAAGATATCCTTGTAGAACTGGGTTCTTTAGGTTGAGGAACTCAGTATAAAAATGTCTTTTTGCAAACTTATATTATAATATTATCAAATAGATTTATTTGAAAACAAATAAATTTAAAATTGTATTTTAAGACTTAACCAAATGGACATTTGCACTATCTAATTCACCTATCTTCTTTCAAACCATCAGTCAGCTAAAATGAATTAAATTACAAATGAGTGTAATAAATTAATTTTTCTTTAAAACTTAAAATCACTATCTACTTTTCAAAATGTCATTAAAGCCCCTTTCACAATTGGCGCACGAGCTCTTTACAACACTTTGCAATCGGAATTGTTTAGATTCGCACGAGCTCTCTCATTCGTTGCACGAGCTCTTGCATACGTTGCACGATGTCTCGCATTCGTTTCATGCGTTTTAGTGCTCGCATCAAGTCTCTCAAAGTAGTGGACATGCACACTGTTCAGACGCGACCGAATGCGATCCAAATCATCGCAGTGCAACGCGCAAACATTAGTACGAACGTTTTACAACGTTTTGTGTACTCGCAAGAGTGATGCGCGATTTTTAAAGGTCGTAAGATGCATTGCTGCTGTATATGCGTGTGATTTGCGACCATGAGACTGTTGTTCAACATGTCTCATGTAATCTTGCAACGTTTAACTTATCAGCCTCAATATGCCACTAGTATATATACCCTGTATAAGCATCTCTGTTTCAGACCAAAATTGACAATATACATTTATTGCATGATGGTGAGGGAAATATGAAAATTTATTACTCCAAGAAAAATCTTATTTATCGAGGGCTTCGCCATATGAACATTAATGCAATAAACGATTTATTATATCGAACAAAATATGATAAAACAAAATACGTTGATTTCTTAAAATTGGCTGACTTTTCAAGAGCAATAACGTCGTGATTGTTTGATTTCCTATTTTTCTGTCTCACTTTTCTTTTATAATCTCGAATCATAGATAGTTAAGTTAGTTTTGTGATATAACGAGAATCATAATAATTAAATTTTTTTGATTTAATCATGATTATCTACATCGTATGCTCATAGCGGCTTTTTCATTCCTATGGAATCGCCCTGTCACTTGACTTTCTAGACCAATCAGATGTAATAAAATAATCATATTGAGGTATATTAATAAATGCTGCTGCATCTCTGCTTCTTTTTGGGCTGCACGTTCTCTCGCTTTCAACTATGTCTTCTGAAGAGCATCAGAAACGGAGAGTCGCACGAACATTTGTACCATGGAACGCATGATCACACGTCCAACATTGGTGCACGTTCAATCGTCCGATCACCTGGTCTCTCGCGTGATCCTATCGCATTATCTTTCAACAGTCGCTTTCATTGTACAACAGCCCCATATGGACGCAAGATACATCGCAAGATTTAATGCGTTTACATTGCTCAACGCTCGCTTAGATCGTGCGAATTTCGTACGAATACTTATTTCAAATGCGATTATTTTGGCAAAAGTTTACGATTCATATCTAACTTTTTCGGTCGCACGAAAATTTTGTCGCTTCTGATCGTGCGCAAATTGTGAAAGGGGCTTAACGCACACCCCCCTTAAGTCAAGTTGGAAGTGGGATAGCTCCATAGGTTTGTAATGTAAACAGGTATATTTAAAAATTATATTAGACAAGCAAACTTGAATGCCAAAATATAAATGAGCTGATATATTTACAAGATCTATTTTATGTTTAAAATAAGTTTGAAAGAGAAATTTTAGTTAATTTGCTTCATCTGAGGTATTTCTCTTTTTAATCTTAATCACAGTTTGATAAAAAAAAAATAGTTGTTCATGCACTGATTAATTGAATATTTTTTCTGCTATAATTAGCTCGCTATTGCGTATTCAAGGTTTTTTTTTTAAATTTAAAAATATCTTTTAAATTTTATTGACACTACATGATTTTGATGAATAGCTGTTGTAAATAGAATTTGAGGGATAACTGAATCGACCAATTTCATAGAATCAAACAGGCAGTGTAAATAATTCATGCAGGGAATCATGCACAAGGCAACTAAAGCCTTAAAACTCAAAATGTTTAGAGCTTCCTACATTTGGTATGACCTTGGAACATTAAGTAAAATTAGGCACCTGACGAGGAAAAGACATGAAGATGCTAAGATGATCTATAACTAGATAAAGTTAAAAATAATCCTGTAACAAAGTGATATTATTATTAGGACCTGTAGGTTCACATATTTTTTTCTCAAAATATCTACAGTTCGTACTTGTGTTTTGTCATCATCTCTTTTGATTCTTATCTAGCCAAATATCTGTCAAAAGTCGTGGTCTTTTCAACCTCCAGCAGCAAGCCATGCTAAAGTATTTACAATCGATACACATGCGCTGTTGGACAAAAGTCTAAGCTAACTAACTATGGACCATCAATTTTTTTTTTTTTACAATAAATTGATAATTTTTAGTTTTTACAAAGCACACTTTTTGCCAAGTCCATACTTTAAACTCTGTAAAAAGAATTCAATCAAACGTGTTGTAGTTTCTCTTTAATATAAATACTTTTATATATATAATTTTTGGAAATTCTATCAAATATTTTTGATCACCGACAAGAATGACAATTATGCAGTACATTGAATTGTAAAAAAAATCTCCTGCCACCTTAAACCGGTATAAAACAGCTTTTTTTTAATTTAAAAAGCACTGTATATTAGAATATAGAGATGTTTGGGTTTTTAACTTCTCTTCATGTAAATGGTAGTTTATTGCCCTTGATATCATATAACAAAGTTTAATGCAGTTTAATGACCTAATGGTTAATTTGTTGACCATCCATCCTCCTTAATTCCAAAATGGTGTGAAATAATAAGAATTTTTTGTCTGCCAGGTACAAACTCCGGTTGGCTAACATGATGTTCCATAGTATTCGGGTCATGGAATGTGAGTTCGCATGTCAGTTTGCATATCCTTTCAAAGTAAAGGGAAATGACCTGATATTGAACCCAAGAAAATGTAGCCTTCGTTATTCTGTGTGTAAAGTTTTATCAGCAAGAGCAAGGAAACTGATCAGTTTGTAGAATTTTACAGGTGGGATCTTTTTTGCTTCCATGGTTTTGATTTTTATAATCATTTTGAGATTGATTTTGGTTATTATTTTGTATCTTTTGAATCAATTTATTTAGTCCATGATAACACCTGATGTTGGTTTAGCATTACATTTAAATTTCAGAGATTATTAATATATAAACGATGTATAGTGCAAGCAAAAGACTGCAAGCTGTTCGACGACAACTTTTGCATATGGATGAACAGTACAGGAATGGTTTAGACATCGATGAAGACAACTCGATGGTAGAGACCGAAAATTGTCAAGATGAACCAAAGGACTTGGTGGAAAAGGTAATATTTTGCTATAACGTATACATTTGCAGTTCTAATTTTTTTTTAAATTGATTAGTTGCCAATAAATTCTTAACTCTAAAGTGAAGTTAGTAAATTTTTATACCTATTATCGCTTATTTTTTATGTGCAGGACGTAGTAACACTGTTTCAACTCACTGATATATATCTTTTTAAATTTTTACATAATTATAAATGAGTTCCTAAGTCAACTGTTCCCTCCTCTTTTTGGTGGTTTTTTTCCTTCATTTTTAAACGATTTGTCTTAATGGAACTTAATTTGAAATTGATGACTTTGCTAATTTTAACTAATTTTAATTTTAAATACTTAAGGAATATATAAACACATTATTTATTTTGATATTTATCCAAAAATCTCGAGTCATCTTCGTCATTATAACGACTTTTCACTCAAATGCAAATTTGAACATGATTACAATAAAAGGACAATTTATCATGTTCTATTGTACAATGTTTACACCACGCTGTGAACTTTGGGAAAAAATGGGTTCTGTAGAGAGTGGAAATAAACATGTCCGCTAGAGATAAAGAATTTGACCTAGTTACTGTAATGTCAATATACTTTTGTCCTTGTACTATATTTCTGGCTAGTTTTTTTTTTCTAATCAAATGAGCAACTAATGAGTATGAAATACAAATAGCTAATAGAGGGTGCATATAGAAGTCTTAAAAATTAACAATGCGCCGGATAATTGTGTCAGTGTCAAATTGACAAGATACAGTTACGGGAGAAAAAAACATATTTCCTTTAAAAAATAATATCCCGTGGGCAAAAGTATCCACATGATCCAGGGAAGAAATATTTTTTGTCCAAATTTTAGAAAATTCCTTGTAAGGATAAATTGATGAAATAAGAGGCTATAATCTCTTTGAGCAATCATTTATCATGCCAAATTGGATATTATTTTGTAATCTGCATCTGAAGACTATATGCAAACTATATGCATAATACCACCTGACCCTGACATCATAATCCGGTGTAATGAAGAATAATGACCCCCGTAGAATAATGACCGGGGGTCATTTTTCGACGTAGAATTATGACCCCCCTAGCTGAAGAATAATTTAATTTTTCTGAAGAAAAATGACCCAGGGGTTATTTTTCTTCATGTTAAGGTCAGACGACACGTTCCTCAATTTTAGATAACTTTTTACAGGAATATGTTAATGGTCTATTACTACTTTGACGTGCCTTCTTGCAAAAAATTAGGGTACCTTACCAGGCATTTCTGCAAAATACTAGAGTATGCAATATCCTATATAATCTTCTTGAAAATACACTTGAATTGCTGATATAAAGATAAATACATCTACACCACAGCATAATTTACTATAATAGAACTATATCTCCGCCGGGGCGGGGCTTCGAACTCCCGACCTCTAGAACTTATACGCCTCTGGCAGTGAGCGGTCACGGTTCTAACCACTCGACCATCTAGACACATAACCACATCCAAGTAAATTTTAATCATTTTTAAAGTAATTATAAAATTAATTTTTTTATTGGAACTCTTTATTACGAGGAGATACAAAATAGATTCTCGAGGAGCGTGTCGTCTGACCTTAAACATAAAGAAAAATGACCCCCATAGAAAATGACCCCCCCCCCGTAAACATGAATAGAAATTGGTTACACCGTATCCAAGAAATGACTTTGAAATTTACTTAATTTTTCACTCTGTTCAACTGCTTTTGAAGTTATAAACACCGAATTTGTAAATAAATCGCTGTATAATAGTTTTTCATATCCGTAGCAGGCACACACAAAACACTCTTATATTGTCACAAATTGATTTTTAACAGTTACGTCACTTCTCTCGTAGACATACGGCGGGAAATGACGCAAATAAAGAAAGATTCATACACAATGAGGATATTGTGTGATAATTAACGAACAATAATCATGAAAGAATAATTGTTGTAATAATATAAGCAATATTCACTGGTGAATGAATTGTCAATCTTAGAATGATACATGTATATATCTTTATGGAAAAAGACTAAGGGGACAAGTAACGTAGGAATATGAATTCTTCTTATTTACATTTCTTGAGGAAAGTGATTTTTAAAAAATCATTTTGCGTTAGTTTTGTTTTCTTCTACGTGATACATGAACATCAATATTTTAAACATTTGTTGTAATTTTGTATTTGGGATCATGAATAGACATTATTCTTTTAGAGAAAATGTGTGAAGAGTACCTGACTATAGTAAATCTTAATACATAATAAACACTGATCGATTATAATAAGAAAAGATTGTTTCTAAAAGCGTTGATAAGAGGTTATGGCCCATGTTAGGGGTTTATATCCCCCCTTGATTTTCATCACACGATCTTTATTGTATCCAAAGTTACCAATGCTCATACAAACTATTGATGCATTAATCATCTTGATATTAACTAAACTTACTAAAGTAGGCCGACGATAAAGTAAAATATATTTTCTGTACGAGTACTCTCAGTGCTTTGACGATTTTCCTTATTGGCTATTAACATCTACTGGCGTAATGGCTGCTTTTAGTGCCCACTTACTTCAGCTTGGTTATAATGCCTACCAGTGGAGTAAACTTTTCATAATTTTGGTTTCATCATTAATTCCGCGTGATGCACTTGCATACCCAGCAGTTTGTAATAGTGGAAATCCTCAATGCAAGTATAATTCAGGAAGAATATAAAAGATGCGACGGCGAAGCGTGAAGATGCGAAGACGAAAGTGCCAAGTTGCGAAGGCGAAGAAGTGATACTACTATCGCTTCTTTGCCTTTGCAACTTCGCACTCTCGTCTTCGAATCTTCGCGCTTTCGCCTTTTTAGCTCACCGAGACGAAGGAAAGGGGAGCCCGGCGTTGGCGTCCGGAGCTGGTTAAAGTTTTTGGTGCAGGTGCTGTATCTAAGCTATTACTACTTCACCTAACCTGAATGGATGGTGAGTCTTATGATACAGATGCACCTGACAGGCATGGATGCTGAATCAGAGCCATAGGTTGGGGATGCTTGAGGAGGTAAAGGTTTTAATTGCTGGTGCCCTCTGATGATGATATCTTACTTATTACTGGTCCTAACTTCACCAAACTTTCATGGATGGTGCATCTTATGATACTGATGCACCTGACAGCTTGAATGCTGAATCTGAGCCCTAAGTTTATGATGCTTGATGAGGTTTAGTTTTTCGGAACAGGTCACATGTTTTATAGATGATAGCTTGCATAATTGATTTAACTATATTATAAATGAAACCCAGAGGTTGCTTCAGATGCAGAACCTGATCTCCATTATCAAGGATGCTAAAGAAATCTCCTACCTCACTCAAACCTGCTTGATAGATAGATGTAGTTGTTGTTAAATGATATAACATGATTCCTATGATAAAGTATTGTATGATATGAAACACTATTGTTTAATAGGATACAATATAATACCATATGTTATATTGTAAAACGTTATATGATACGATATAATATTGTATCATTTTTTTTATATTTTATGATATGATATTGTATCATGATATTGTTCTGTATAGTATTGTATATTATGATACAATATTGTATGATATTATATTATTTTATTTATTAATTATCAAATCACATTATACTATTACATATGAAATTGCAATATATAATATTGCATTCTATGCTATAATATTGTATATTCTATGATATTGTATCATACAGTATTGTATAATATGATATTGGTTTCTGTAATATAGAATTAGATCAAATGAAATTGTATATATGATAATGTAAAATTATAAAATATCGTATCATACGATATTGTAAAATATGATATTGGTTTATATGATATATTATCATATAACATGAAATTGTATTTTATGATGTTGAAATATATATTATTGTATCATAGGATACAATATGTATAATATAAGTGTATTATATAATATTTTATTTTATTCCATGATAGTGTATCATTTAATATGATACAAGGTTGTATCAAGTTATATTGTATCATATAATACAATATCATATTATTTATCAAATATGATACAGTATCATCCAATACAATATCATACTATATTATACAATATAATAACACATGTTTCAATGTTATGATGTTTTATTGCAATATGATATTGTTTCATATAATACTATATTGTTTCATATAATACTATATTGTATTATATTTTATGATCAAATACAATAATGTATAACACAATACAATGTCATATCATACGTTACAATATCATATCTCACAATTTTGTACGGTATTTTATGGTATTATATGATATATATTGTAAGTATGATAGGATGCAAATTTTTATTTTATATTATTGTATTGAATAACATATGATCATATGATTATCATACAATTTTTTAACAGATGATATACGATAATGTGTCAAAAGAGAATCCATGAATATCCAAGATCGTAAAGGATGGTTTTCATATAATATGATAAAGGTGGTCTCATAAAGGTGATGCCTCATAAAGGTGATGCCTCGTCTCGGTGAGCTTTGTAATCTGTAAATTACCTACGTTTTATAATTGCGGAGCTCTCTATCGTTTAAGTTCCGAGGCATATTTTGGAAATTTTATTTTTATAAAATTAATAAAATTAAATTATTCAGGGGGATAGGGTCCGGGCCCCCTCTCCCCTTTTACTGCGTGAAATTCTAAATATTGAATTTTCCCGGGGGACGGACCCCCTCTCCCCCCCTCTTGATCCATGCATGAGCAAGGAGTGTCGCATAATGAAATTAGAATGTTACTGTGTTTGGTTCACGGTAAACAGACGGCTGGTAAGTGATAGGAGTCTGGAAGTGCATACATGTATGTACACATTATGGTGGACATTAAATTTTGTGTGGAGTATATACTGATTAAGCATAGCCAACACTGTTAAACATATATATATCACATGTACACATTAAAATATTTATAAACATTCATAGTAAGCGGGATGGCCTAGCGCATGCGTACCAATAATAGCCTGGATCAATCGAAAAACCTTGGCGAGTACGGTGCTTGCATTAAATTCTATGTAATCGACCGAGACTTGCTGAATGCAATCAAAACGGCAAAGGCGAAAGTGCGAAGATGCGAAGGCCAGAGTTCGAAGTTGGGAAGATCCGCTAGTCGTATCGCTCCTTCGCCTTAGCACTTTAGGCATCACATTTTCGCGCTTCGTCGTCGAATCTTCGCACTTTTGCTTCTTCGCCTTTGCTCTATCGCCTTTGCAAATTTACTTCGCATCTTCGCCCTATATTAAGGTCTGAGTGGCCCTATCGGAACACCATAGATATATGTAAATGTAATTGTTAAAGGGGCATGGTCACGATTTTGGTCAAATTCTATTTTTCTGTTTTCATTATTTACAATGCTTAAGGAAAGCATTTCTACTGATCAAATGAAATTTGAGGGTCAGTTGTAAAGTTATAAGCAAGATACAGGGCTCACAATTCTTTGTCATGCAAACAAGGCTCGTGCCCTGTTGTTGTTTACATAGGTTCAATATACCAGTAAAAAATATTTTTCAAGCTGATTTGTCTATCTTCTTATTCATTTTAAGCATAAATAAACAGTTCCTTACGTAAACACATTCATTAGGTCTCAAATAAGAAATTTCACTTCAACATTCAAAATGTAACGAATGACAAATTCTCTAAATTTTGGTTGCCTATTAAAATTGCCTTACTAAAGCATTGTGAACATTAAGATCGGAAATTTTTTGGACTAAAATCGTGACCATGCCCCTTTAAGATGACAACCATACCCCGATGCAATACGTCAATGTCTTGTTATAACGGAAGGATTTTTATTTTCTAAGCTATACCCCTTCTTTCACTTTAAGTTGATTTGAATATGAACTAAAATTTCTGTTAATTTCTGTAAACTGCAGCAGTAAAAATTACAATAGTGTAAAGACTATTTCACAAATACTAAAAAATATACTGAAAAACTTTAATCTACAAGGGGGTCATTATTCTACAGGGGTCACTTTTCTTCATGTGGAGTGTGCTCATTTTTATGAAAATGACACTTATTCTTCAGGCAAAGGGGTCATTTTTCTACGTAGAATAATGACCGGGGGTCATTTTTCTGCGTAGAATAATGACCGGGGGGTCATTATTCTACGTCGAAAAATGACCCCCGTTCATTATTCTACGGGGGTCATTATTCTTCATTACACCGGCTGTGTTAGTTTTAAAACAATATGGTGACGCACAAGCCATTGCTTTACCAAAAACTGAATATTTATACGATTTTTCCATATTTAATATCTCATATCAAAATAAAAACTTCTAAAAATCAAGGTTCAAAAGAAAATAAATCCGGTTATAAAGGAAAAAATAAAATTATTCATTTGCGCAACACTTACATATTGAGTTTTTTTCTTTCCACTTCATCGAGAATGAAAATACAGCCTACTCCGGATATATTGAAATTCAGGGTACCATGCAAATTATTTCAATATATCCGTATTTCAATATAAGCGAAATTTACTGACATGAAGCCGCCATTTTTTGAAAGTTCAATCCTGATGTAAGCATAGAAAACGAAACCCGAACACATTATTTGGTCATCATATATCTATTATACAGTGAACAGATTACATGAAATATTAGTCCTTGAAAGTTTGATTAAAATTATATCTGCAAGTTTTGTAAGATTCATTGTGTTTACTATCTTAAACATCATCATAATCTCCGATCGCATTCTTTTATGTTTTCGAGAAAAATCACCAGACTCAAACGATTCAAATCAGTATTGCTAAACGATGCTTGTATATCATCATAAGTGTACTCGCGATAATCAACACCCTTAGCTATTTCGAATTTATGCTTTGTCCTTTTATTATTTTAGCCATAACTAGTTCGTATTTAGTGTCCGAAGATAAGGTTTTTCTTTTCCATGGAGTTTCCATATTGCGTCTAGCCTCAATACATCCGTATACGTAAAAACAAAAAATTCAACAGTGAATAAAATTTACTTTTTAAAAGAAGTATAAAAACACACATGATGAGAACTTATCAATTCACACCTTTGTATATCAACCGGTCAGTCTGGCATAATTACTGTCACCAACCGTGACGACAGCCGCCAGGGAGTACTTCAATATAACCGTTATAAAAACAACTAATTATCACCTATTGGGACCCATCAGTGGCTTCAATATAAGCGATATTTCAAAATAACCGATTTCATTATATCCGTAATATCAATGCAAATAAAATGAGAGGCAAAAACTGGGGATTTATTTCTATTCCAAAATAAGCGGAATTTCAAAATAAGCGATTTCAATATTAAGTGGAGTAAGCTGTAATAGAGTGCAGCATTCAGCATAAACAAGCGACCTCTCAATAAAACTTGATGTATTCAATATTAACTTAATTCTTTTTTTTTACCCAGCACATCGACTTTATTGTAACAATTTTACACAGCAACTTTTCCGTCCCGTTTTTATGTAGTAAATATCAACAAATTGCTTTTTCCCGTAATGTTTAATCACTGATTGATACATCTGATTTATATACAAGCTCACTTCACCAAAATTAGCATACGTTTCAAACAACTGAGGGTATTTAAAGGCCTATATATAATCTTAATCCGGAAAAATCGTACCTTATCTATTTAAATTGTGTCTATTTATAATAATCAGAGGGTGGGGGCATTTAAATCGGTGGATCGATTGGCGCGTTTGCTGAATATTATTTCATGCGTTATTATACGTCTGCGACCTTATTCATGAAGCATCCGTAAAATAAAGGGTCCGTTTACTCCTCCGCTAAATTTTCCGTTATACAGTCATATATATTGGTATTCCCGAAACATCCATTAAACCTTTCGCTATCGGTAAAACTTAACGGACGGGTTAGATGACCTGTTAAACGGGCACTGTGTGATAAGTAAATAGAAAATTGACTAAATAAAGTTTTAATTTTACATTCCCTTTAAGTTGGAAAATAAGCAATCACTCAATTTACTCAAAAGAGTGAATTTTAAAGAAATTTTGATTATTTTTTTATGCTTCCAATGATAAACTGATCAGAGTCCACTTTGCATGAGGAGCTCAGACTTGCTTTTTGGTTTTTTCTTTTCTTTTACAATTCATGTTGTTACATTTAATGCATTTAAACATCAAAAGTCTGTGATCAGTACAATTTAATATATGAATCCCATACTGCAACAATTTGTGAGGGGGTAATGCATGAGCCGTCAGTCAGTCAGTGCGTCATCCGTCAATAGTTGTTTTTTTTTTTGGGGGGGGGGGTGGGAGTTGTTACTAGTAATTTTTGTCAATTTATTTTTATAAAACGCAGTTGTTCTTAAATCACTGCATGGAATTTCACAAAACCTTTCGTGTATATTGCTAGAAATTTTGATTTCATATTTTTTGTTTTACAATTAAGGAAAAACTATACTCACTTTGCGGGTGTGTCCTGTATAAAGGCAAGGTACACAAATTGCTTGCATTATTTTCTTATATTGACAAAATAACAATCCAAATTTACTATGTGAATTTGAATCCCGCCTTTATCCAGGCATGTATGTACAGTTCCTTTTCTGAACATTAAGGAAACGGATTTAGTACTCAATGTAAGTACCATAAGCCATGCGTGTTTTTTTTTTTTTTTGGGGGGGGGGGGGGTTGGGGTTGGGAGAAGGGGGGGGGGGGGGTTTGGGTGTTTTAATTCAAACTAAATAAAATCACATAGTAAAGTTACTGAAAATAGGCCTTGGATCCCTCTTCCCTACAAGCAAATTCAAATATCATAAAATATCTCTCGTTGATATTTTTAAATACCTCAGGGTTCAAACGATGTTCATTTAGAAGTATGAAAAATTTCCAAGACTTCTCAGTCGAAACGCCCCTGTTAGCTTTTCAGGTTTCAATACAATGCTAAAAAATGTGATGTCTACGGGGATTTTGTATTGCAGCAAGCCCGGATAATAACGTTGAAAAATTGCGCGATGTATTCCGAGTGTATTCCAAATTGAGAAAAGATTCCCCATTATAAATCTCCGTAAGGAATCTGAATTTGTTCCTGTGAATTTTTCCGAGTGAAAGATGATAATGTGTCAATGAAATTATTTGAAAGTTATCCCTTTCAACTATTTCAAATGCTATTCTTTCACAGGTGTGTGTATTTTTATCAAAAATCGTCCAAATGTGCTGCATAAATATCTTGGGACAGACTATAGCCTAAAGAGAAAATGTATAAGTGGGTATATTCAATGAATCCATCAATGCTGTATCTTCCAAAAACATTCAAATACATGTAGATCTAGATCTACTGTTTGTGTGCTTATTTATATATATTCCAAAGTTCTATGACATGGTGTATATATCAGTTCCTCTTATTAGTCCCCTACCGGTTTTCAGCGTAAAGGACTATAGCTTTCCTCTGCGTCCGTCAGTACGTATGTCTGTCCGCCCGTCCGTCTGTCCCACTTCAGTTTTCCACACTTTTTTCTGTATGCGTTTGCGGAATAATATGAAATTTGCTGAACAGCTTAAAAATATCAAACTACAGTTCAAATTTACACTTTTGTAGCTTCTGTTTGACATATTTTCGAGAAAATAAATTCTTTATATTCCAATTTTTTTATGTTCGGGTTTGTTATCGGGCTCGGTGTGTATTAAATAAACGAGGAAAGTATGTAGTCAGTAATAATATCGTGCATACCAAAGTCAAGCTAGCACGCACTAACTTCAACGCACTAACTCCGTTCTAAATATGCTTATCGACTAGTTTTTCGATCCCGACGGGAAAATATCCCTCGGTAAATAGGCGCAAGGCGCCTAAACTAGGACTTGTGACAATTAGGTGACCCCGGATTCATGAGGGTGGGGGTCCTGCCCGGGGGTGACTGGTCTCAGAACCTTCAATAATTATGCCGTTCTTGGCGCCACGGCCCCCTGAATAATCGTTATAATAACTATATTATCATATTATATAGGGACATAAACAAGGCGCAGGGCGCCTAAACTAGGACTTGTGACAATTAGGTGACCCCGGATTCATGAGGGTGGGGGTCCTGCCCGGGGGTTACCGGTCTCAGAACCTTCAATAATTATGCCGTTCTTGGCGCCACGGCCCCCTGAATAATCGTTATAATAACTATATTATCATATTATATAGGGACATAAACAAGGCGCAGGGCGCCTAAACTAGGACTTGTGACAATTAGGTGACCCCGGATTCATGAGGGTGGGGGTCCTGCCCGGGGGTGACCGGTCTCAGAACCTTCAATAATTATGCCGTTCTTGGCGCCACGGCCCCCTGAATAATCGTTATAATAACTATATTATCATATTATATAGGGACATAAACAAGGCGCAGGGCGCCTAAACTAGGACTTGTGACAATTAGGTGACCCCGGATTCATGAGGGTGGGGGTCCTGCCCGGGGGTTACCGGTCTCAGAACCTTCAATAATTATGCCGTTCTTGGCGCCACGGCCCCCTGAATAATCGTTATAATAACTATATTATCATATTATATAGGGACATAAACAAGGCGCAGGGCGCCTAAACTAGGACTTGTGACAATTAGGTGACCCCGGATTCATGAGGGTGGGGGTCCTGCCCGGGGGTTACCGGTCTCAGAACCTTCAATAATTATGCCGTTCTTGGCGCCACGGCCCCCTGAATAATCGTTATAATAACTATATTATCATATTATATAGGGACATAAACAAGGCGCAGGGCGCCTAAACTAGGACTTGTGACAATTAGGTGACCCCGGATTCATGAGGGTGGGGGTCCTGCCCGGGGGTGACCGGTCTCAGAACCTTCAATAATTATGCCGTTCTTGGCGCCACGGCCCCCTGAATAATCGTTATAATAACTATATTATCATATTATATAGGGACATAAACAAGGCGCAGGGCGCCTAAACTAGGACTTGTGACAATTAGGTGACCCCGGATTCATGAGGGTGGGGGTCCTGCCCGGGGGTGACCGGTCTCAGAACCTTCAATAATTATGCCGTTCTTGGCGCCACGGCCCCCTGAATAATCGTTATAATAACTATATTATCATATTATATAGGGACATAAACAAGGCGCAGGGCGCCTAAACTAGGACTTGTGACAATTAGGTGACCCCGGATTCATGAGGGTGGGGGTCCTGCCCGGGGGTGACCGGTCTCAGAACCTTCAATAATTATGCCGTTCTTGGCGCCACGGCCCCCTGAATAATCGTTATAATAACTATATTATCATATTATATAGGGACATAAACAAGGCGCAGGGCGCCTAAACTAGGACTTGTGACAATTAGGTGACCCCGGATTCATGAGGGTGGGGGTCCTGCCCGGGGGTGACCGGTCTCAGAACCTTCAATAATTATGCCGTTCTTGGCGCCATGGCCCCCTGAATAATCGTTATAATAACTATATTATCATATTATATAGGGACATAAACAAGGCGCAGGGCGCCTAAACTAGGACTTGTGACAATTAGGTGACCCCGGATTCATGAGGGTGGGGGTCCTGCCCGGGGGTGACCGGTCTCAGAACCTTCAATAATTATGCCGTTCTTGGCGCCACGGCCCCCTGAATAATCGTTATAATAACTATATCATTTGTAAATACCAGGGTTCACGTCAAAACATGGCTGACGAAAAATAATCCCAGAGTTATTCCATTTACATCGGGTTATTTGCCGATGGCAGGGACTGAATTTTTTATGAGATAAAACTCAACACGTTAGAAGTCTGAGAGTCTGATACATTCTTAGTTTTTAGAAAAAAAAATCAAGATCACTAGAGGACGGTGTGGGGGAGGGGGTGGTAGTGAAAAGGCCCTGACTTGATTTCAAATTTGAAGGTGTGTGTGTTTCTTGCTACCAATGTTTTATTTATACAATGTAATTTTATTTGATAAACTGTTTACGGGAATATTTCAAAAACTTTGTTTTGATTTTACATGCAAATAAAGTTTTAAATATTTGGTAAAATTTTATATTTCATGCACTACAATATTTAATATTGTAGTGCTACCTCCAATCAAACTGTTTTATCCTTAACACTTATGATGTCTGTATATGAGATCATAACTTAAGTTATTTTTCATCTTTATGACAGAATCGTTTGTTAATTAGATGGTCATTTTATTTTTGGAAAGATTGTAAGCGCATATATATTTTCCTTTTGTGTGGTGTGAAATGGCTCGTTATCAAACACTGGTTGTAGGGTCATTCGAGTAGTCAGAAGGATCAATTCCATTCAATTCTTTATGTCTTTAAGCATTACAGCTTATCAGAGCAATACATGTATATATATATATATATATATATATATATATATATATATATATATATATATATATATATATATATATATATATATATATATATATATATGTCCAAATAAAATAAAGGACATACAGATTTTGTCAATGCATAAACATGATGACCTTTGCTCATCTCATTCCTCTCATTCACTTACACGCACACGTACACCCTCTCATGCATTAAAAATAAATGGTTAAGGTAAGGTTGTATATTAGAAAATAAAGGAAGACACATTAAAGAACATGTAGAACTGAGGGGGGGGGGGGTGTTATTAGTATACTCACAAAACAGACATCTTTGAATTGCATAACTTTTTTGTGGAGCTGTGTTAAAAATGCTTCCTTTTTTTTTACTAATAAAGAGACGTTAAATGTTAATCAATTTCTGGTATATTTAACTTGTTGTAAGAGCTACAAATTCACAGAAGAAAACAAATTGGCTTGTTGTAATGCATTGCTCTTCTACATGTAAGCTTTCAACAAGTTAAATCATACGGCAATCAGTTGCTTAAAATAGAAATATCCCTTTCAAAGTTTATATAAATTATTACGATTGAATCAGAATCCATTCGTTTATACATACAGTTGCAACTCCATACACCTAGGAAAAGTTCCTTTTTTTCCCCCAAATAATTTGCGTATGAAATACATTTATAAAAAACACGTGAAAAAGAGTTCATGGGAAATATAAAGAACATGTATGCACGTACATAAGTTTATACGTAAATCCGGCAATAACATCCGAGTATAAATCTGCAGGCAAAACTCATCAATGGCACTTAGCGGGATTCAAACCAGGGATGCACTCGGTCTGTTCAAAAGTCAAAACATGACCCACTCGGCCATTGAGAGAGATAACTGACGTTGCAAATTTTCGATATTGTTTCCTTTTGATAAAAATATTAACGAACTATAGCTTATGAAATACACGGAAAACCTGTAACACTTAATTTGTATCTTTAAAAAAAATATTTTTTTCTTTTCCAAATAGGCCCAAATAGGCCCCGTGGCACTGAACGTAGATATTCAAATAGGCCCAAATAGGCCCTGTGGCACATAAGTGGTTAAAATAAAAGAAATTAACAACACGATATATAAAACGTAAGCGCTTTCATTACATATACATATATATATATCCAAAATGTGCAGTCCTTGGTATAGGTAAATATAATTTAAATGAAAGTCGATGAAAACACGTTTTCAATCACTCTTTAACCACTTCTGTGCCACAGGGCCGATTTTGGGCCGATCACACAGTTGTCCAGAGTGCCACGGGGCCGATTTTAGGCCGATTTTAACTTTACACTTTTTCCATATGATTTATTAAATATACGTCAATAAATATAAAAGCATCGTATGTTATTATGAACAATAAAGTATCCAATTGTAATTTATTGACATATTAATTTATTATTTTGATTTTTAAAAGAGATTTATTGCGCTAGAATTAACGGATTTCTTGATACATAGTTACACAAACTAAGATCTTTTTATCTGCCATCAAAATTTGCATAATTATTATATCAATTGTTGAAATAAAAGTTAATGTGTTTTTTTTTATTGCTAAACATTACACTAAAACAGCATATGTTCATGTGCATTAATTTTATTAATTCATCGTAATTAACATATTGTTGCATAATTTTGTTCCGATTGTTTGTTTCTCAATAACTTCAAAAATTCAAGCAACAGATAATATTATTGCCCTAAATTATTTTTAAAATGTTTACGCAATGCATGCATGTATATTATTTTCGAAACATATAATTCTTAAAAATAATATCAACATTGAAAAGAATGACATAAATGACTTCCATAACGCGGTATTTTGTTTATAACGTCATTTTACGTAAATGACGTCATAATAACACGTGCGTTCTGCCTTGCGCCGTACAAGATGGCTGGAGTGTGGTTCCGTGTATTGCCGCCTGAACCGGTGCAAAATAAGCCATTCACTGGGAACCCAGGGCCAAAGAACATGCCGGCGAGAAATGCATCTCCGTTGGAATATTTTCTTTTATTCTTCAACCTAAACCTAATACGAGAAGCTGTGCGTCAAACTGATAGGTATCGTATCCCATAATTTTTATAAATGATTTGGTATTGCATGATGTAAGACTGTACAGGTCATATACTTCGTGTACAAAATTGTATAGGGCGTATACTTTGTGTGCATAATTTCGTGTATACATTGGACCATATATAACCGATGATACATTGTGTATACTTAGTGTAAACGGTCTATACGCTTTGTACATTGGGTATACGTCGTGCAAACGGCCTGTACAGGGCGTATACTTTGTGTGCACCATTTTGTGTATACATTGGACCATATATAACCGATGATACATTGTGTATACTTGATGTACAAGGCCTGTACGCTTGGTACGTTGGGCATACGCCCTGTATAGGACGTATACTTCGTGCAAAACATTTGGTGTATACATTGGACCATATATAACCGATGATACATTGTGTATACTTGGTGTAAACGGTCCGCTTTGTACATTGTGTATACTTGGTGTAAATGGTCTATACGCTTTGTACATTGTGTACACTTGGTGTAAAGGGTCTATACGCTTTGTACATTGGGTATACGTGGTGTAATCGGCCTGTACAGGGCGTATACTTTGTGTGCACAATTTCGTGTATACATTGGACCATATATAACAGATGATACATTGTGTCATTGTGTATACTTGGTGTACACGACCTATACGCTTGGTATTAGGCATACGCCCTGTACAGGACGTATACTTCGTGCACAAAATTTGGTGTATACATTGGACCATATATAACCGATGATACATTGTGTATACTTGGTGTAAACGGTCTATACGCTTTGTACATTGGGTATACGTGGTGTAAACGGCCTGTACAGGTCATATACTTCGTGTACAAAATTGTATAGGGCGTATACTTTGTGTGCACAATTTGATGTATACATTGGACCATATATAACCGATGATACATTGTGTATACTTGGTGTAAACGGTCTACACGCTTTGTACATCGTGTATACTTGGTGTAAATGGTCTATACGCTTTGTACATTGGGTATACGTGGTGTAAACTGCCTGTACAGGGCGTATACTTTGTGTGCACCATTTGGTGTATACATTGGACCATATATAACCGATGATACATTGTGTATACTTAGTGTAAACGGTCTATACGCTTTGTACATTGGGTATACGTCGTGCAAACGGCCTGTAAAGGGCGTATACTTTGTGTGCACCATTTTGCGTATACATTGGACCATATATAACCGATGATACATTGTGTATACTTGGTGTAAACGGTCTATACGCTTTGTACATTGGGTACACGTGGTGTAAACGGCCTGTACAGGTCATATACTTCGTGTACAAAATTGAATAGGGCGTATACTTTGTGTGCACAATTTGGTGTATACATTGGACCATATATAACCGATGATACATTGTGTATACTTAGTGTAAACGGTCTATACGCTTTGTACATTGGGTGTACGTCGTGCAAACGGCCTGTACAGGGCGTATACTTAATGTAAAAAGCGTATAGACCATTTACACCAAGTATACACAATGTACAAAGCGTATAGACCGTTTACACCAAGTATACACAATGTATCATCGGTTATATATGGTCCAATGTATACACCAATTTGTGCACACAAAGTATACGCCCTATCCAATTTGTACACGAAGTATATGACCTGTACAGGCCGTTTACACCACTTATACCCAATGTACAAAGCGTATAGACCGATTACACCAAGTATACACAATGTATCATCGGTTATATATGGTCCAATGTATACACCAAATTGTGCACACAAAGTATACGCCCTGTACAGGCCGTTTACACCACGTATACCCAATGTACAAAGCGTATAGACCGTTTACACCAAGTGTACACAATGTACAAAGCGTATAGACCATTTACACCAAGTATACACAATGTACAAAGCGTATAGACCGTTTACACCAAGTATACACAATGTATTATCGGTTATACATGGTCCAATGTATACACCAAATTGTGCACACAAAGTATACGCCCTGTACAGGCAGTTTACACCACGTATACCCAATGTACAAAGCGTATAGACCATTTACACCAAGTGTACACAATGTACAAAGCGTATAGACCGTTTACACCAAGTATACACAATGTACAAAGCGTATAGACAGTTTACACCAAGTATACACAATGTATCATCGGTTATATATGGTCCAATGTATACACCAAATTTGTGCACGAAGTATAGGTCCTATACAGGGCGTATGCCCAACGTACCAAGCGTACAGGCCGTGTACATCAAGTATACACAATGTATCATCGGTTATATATGGTCCAATGTATACACCAAATTGTGCACACAAAGTATACGCCCTGTACAGGCCGTTTGCACGACGTATACCCAATGTACAAAGCGTATAGACCGTTTACACTAAGTATTCACAATATATCATCGGAAAAATTTACAGTAGCTTGTCAGCTTTTATGTCAGATTTAAACAAAATGTATCAATTTGAATTTTGCTAGAATGTTAAATGTTGACACCAACTTGAAAATAACTGGCTTGCCATGAACATCTATGGAAAACCCTGACCATTGTTGTTTGTCAATCTTCTCATGTGAGAGCAAAGATGATCAAAGATACATCCAGCTTCAACAACTATATTGCTGTAGGATATATGGCATTCAGATAATATTCAGAATATTGTTCCGTCAGTCCTGTTGTGACAATCAATGAAAACATTCGATTTCAAATTTTGTGTAAATATTGAAGCTTGTAGAATTTTGCTAGATTTCAGTACTCATCTGCTTTTCGGATGAGGTGGGTAATACAATACACCATCTTGTTACAATTGTAATGACCAGATCATTGGGTATATTTGACCAAAATTTTCTGCATGAGTGGCTTTGTCTCTGCTGTATATTTGGATATTAGAAAGAGAACTTTGTAATACAAGGTTTAAATTGTATTTTGGTCACATTGACCTAGATTTACCTAGGTGGTCATTTCATCTATGCTTCAAAACTAAAAGAGGTAATTTTAGTTCACCTGATGTCTGCATGCAGTTAAGAAGAGAGCAAGCTTCAGATGTTGGCTGTGACCTACATTTCATAGTTTAGCGAATTATTAAGGGAGAATGGGTCAAGGCAATTTCTCAATTAACTGAACAAGTTGAACACCGAGTATTGGTGCCTCTAGGGATGCTGAGCAGGATGCAGGCTTTAGATACTGACTCTTGACCTACTTTTCACAGTTGATCAACTTTGATAGGAGGAATGGTTAAAGTCTATTTCTGGTACATAACTATATTGTTACATGAGATATGAACTACATGTATAAGATAAACTTGGATACAAGTTGTTTAAGCGAAAAGCGTAGTTCAAAGTGATCTAGTTTGACCTAGATGCTGATATACCACCCCTGATACATTCATATAACAATTTAACCATGTTTGATGATCCTACAATGTAAAGTTGTTAAGATATTAACTTGTAACATGAAAGTGGACACAGATGATGGGGGACGCTAATAGTTCTGGTGAACTAAAATTGTTAATAAGCTAGGCGACTCTGAACAACAAGGTGAAATCTGTAATCTTTAGATTATCTATGTTTTAATGGCAAGTTCACTTTGTTACCACTAAAGTCACCAACTTGATACAAATATTACTCAGTGGTACATAATTTTAGATGTATCCTATATTTTTACGGTTCGCTGACTTTGGGACTTTGTCAGAGCTAACAGATGACAGAGATTGAAATTGGCATGCTTCATATCACATCCACATGCAATTAGGAAGAATGCATGCTTCAGAGTTTGGCTGTGACCTACATTTCACATTTGAGGGACTCATTTAGGAAGAATGGTTTAAGTCCATTTCAATTACTGACAACTATATTGGTACCACCAGAAACATATAATAAAGAAATGGAGCTGTCGTCCACGACTGCAAACCCCCTCGCCCATTAACCTAAAATTTAACCTAAGTAGTAAGTAGCTCAGCGTAAAATGTAGGTCAAGTGGACCTAATTTTGGTACCAACATTTTTTTTTTCAAAGTATAAAAACTCATAAGATTATAATTGATCAGTATCTTAACTTTTTAATGTGGATACTTGTATATAGTTTGTAGCAGTAACTTACAAAATCTCAAATCAGTGGACCTACATTTTGGTACCGATATTAGTTACTACCCAAGATGTATCCACTGACCAAATATCATCCCTCTACCACTTGTAGTTACTGGAATATGCACCTTAACCGAAACTTTAAGTCGCTCAAGCGCAAATTGTAGGTCAAGGTGATCTAATTTGGGTTTGGATGTTGGTTACTGCTCAAGATGTATCCACTGACCAAATCCCTCTACCACTTGTAGTTGCCGAGATATGCACCTTAACCGAAACTTTAACCTAAGTTGCTCAAGCATAAAATGTAAGTCAAAGTGACCTAATTTCAGTACAGATGTTGGTTACTACCCAAGATGTATCGACTGACCAAATATCATCCCTCTACCACTTGTAGTTGCCGAGATATGCACCTTAACCAAAACTTTAATCTGACTATTACTTAAGTACGCATGTACGTACTAACGAACGAACCAAACGCTATATACCCTCTCTAACTCCGTTGGGCTCGTTGATAATAACCAATACCTAAGTTTTAATGGCAAGTTCACCTTGTTACTACAAAAGTCACCAACTGATACAATTATATGTAACGACCTCCCAAAGTTTCATAAAGATTCATTAAGGCATATAAAAGTTATGGACCAGACAGGAAAACTGCACAGACGGACAGACGGACAGACAAAGTGATTCCTATATACCCCCCCCCCCCCCAAACGTTTTGGGTGAATTTCCAAAGTTGATTCAACAACTTATTTAAACTTTGGGGGGGGAGGGGGAGATGAGCTAAAACTGTGGTGGTGTGATTTCCAGGTCCTCCTCACCAAATGATACCACATTATTGATATAGTCATTTCTCTCTATTATGTTTTATTAAGGCTTGTGCGCTAGCTAAAGGTCGAGGATTACAAGTGCACTTGGTATATCTTACAAAGTATTGGCCTAAAAACAATATTTGATTGAGTGCACACTTTTATTCTTCAACCCACATAGTTCTACAGTTTGACTCTCATACAAAATATACAGTAGTAAGAGATATTCTTCAACCCACATAGTTCTACAGTTTGACTCTCATACAAAATATACAGTAGTAAGAGATATTATTGCCAAGATACTTGCGAAACAGTAGAAACAAAGTAACTGGATATATCAAAATATAAGGACAAACAGCATTTACAAATAACATAGAATGCCAAAACATGTATTTATATGAAGTGCAATTGCAGCGTCAACAAGTTTCTGGGAAATCAAGATATATGGTTACTATAGGTAGAGCATACAAAATATAGTTGAACCCACTAGACAAGGGTGAATTTCCAAATTTGAATTTGGGGTGAATTTCCAAAGTTGATTCAACAACTTATTTAAACTTTGGGGGGGGGGGGGGGGGGGAGGTGAGCTAAAACTGTGGTGGTGTGAATTCCAGGTCCTCCTCACCAAATGATACCACATTATTGATATAGTGATTTCTCTCTATGTGTTTTATTAAGGCTTGTGCGCTAGTCAAAGGTCGATGATTACAAGAGCACTTGCACAGCACACCTGGATATTCTGTAAACATGCTTTTCAACCAGGTCCTCCAGGAACAGTCCAATAAATTTTTATTGCCAAATTTGCCGTCAGCACCTCTCCTCTGGTCCTTATTCCCTTTTGTTTTGTTCCCTTCTTCAATTTTTGCAGCAAGCAAGTCGATGTACCCGTCGAAACTCAATTTGTGGCTTTTCTGGGCTGCCTGCAAAAAAACATCTCCATTAGTCGAATGTTCAATAATCAAATATCCAAACACACTACTGATGATACACTGCGTTCTGGGCCGGTAAGGCCAACAAAAATAAATGTTGGTGTTATTAAAGGTTTCATAGCAACAAACAACCAAACAAATTAGGTTGGGTTTTTACCTTTCGTTTCTTCCTGGCCGAGTCCTTGGAGGAGGAGGCTGCGGGGGATTCCTTGGAGGCTGCGGCGGCTGCCTTGGCTGCCTGCAAAAAAAAACATCTCCATTAGTCGAATGTTCTAACATTACAAGAATTATACATGAACATTACAAAAATTATACAAGTGTATAGGCCGTGTACACCAAGTATACACAATGTATCATCGGTTATATATTGTCCAATGTATACACGAAATTGTGCACACAACAAATTAGGTTGGGTTCTTACCGTTCCTTTCTCAGAGGGTTGCCTGCCTGCCGAGTCCTCGGAGGAGGAGGATGCTGCGGGGGGTTCGAGTTCAGGGCTATTGGCCACCTGCAAAAAAACATCTCCATTAGTCGAATGTTCAATAATCAAATATCCAAACACACTACTGATGATACACTGCGTTCTGGGCCGGTAAGGCCAACAAAAATAAATGTTGGTGTTATTAAAGGTTTCATAGCAACAAACAACCAAACAGATTAGGTTGGGTTCTTACCTTTCGTTTCTTCCTGGCCGGTTCCTTGGAGGAGGAGGCTGCGGGGGATTCCTTGGAGGCTGCGGCGGCTGCCTTGGCTGCCTGCAAAAAAAACATCTCCATTAGTCGAATGTTCTAACATTACAAGAATTATACATGAACATTACAAAAATTATACAAGTGTATAGGCCGTGTACACCAAGTATACACAATGTATCATCGGTTATATATTGTCCAATGTATACACGAAATTGCGCACACAACAAATTAGGTTGGGTTCTTACCGTTCCTTTCTCAGAGGGTTGCCTGCCTGCCGAGTCCTCGGAGGAGGAGGATGCTGCGGGGGGTTCGAGTTCAGGGCTATTGGCCACCTGCAAAAAAACATCTCCATTAGTCGAATGTTCAATAATCAAATATCCAAACACACTACTGATGATACACTGCGTTCTGGGCCGGTAAGGCCAACAAAAATAAATGTTGGTGTTATTAAAGGTTTCATAGCAACAAACAACCAAACAAACTAGGTTGAGTTCTTACCTTTCGTTTCTTCCTGGCCGAGTCCTTGGAGGAGGAGGCTGCGGGGGATTCCTTGGAGGCTGCGGGGGATTCCTTGGAGGCTGCGGCGGCTGCCTTGGCTGCCTGCAAAAAAACACCTCCATTAGTCGAATGTTCTAACATTACAAGAATTATACATGAACATTACAAAAATTATACATGACCGAAGCTTGAAAAAATAGGACCAAGGGCCCAGCGCTTACCGGCAACCGGGCAAAGAATTTTTTTCCAAAACAGACATTTTAGACATACATTCTAAAACATTTCACCAATATATAGGTTTTGACGTACCCGAAAGGCGGTCTTCTTCCCACTTTTCCAAGACTTTGTTGCTGTACGGGGGAGTTCAGCCACAGTGCCCAGCTGGCACACTATTGTTTCTGATAGTGTCGGAAATAACCCCACCCGTACATGGCCATCAGGCATAATGGCGACGACCTGCAAATGAAATGAAAAATTTAACCAACGTACATCACCGGTGTAGATCTATTCATTTCCACATGTATCAGGGCTGTTTTACAGTATTTGCACACAAGGTGTCTCACAGAGCCTCGAAAATGAAGTTATTTTTATGTCCATTTTGCATGTTGATATCATTACATCGACTATTACGCATCACAAAATCCGTTTCAATTTGGAAAAAGCCTTCATTTACCTAAAAATGGCACCTATCAAAGCAAGTGATATTGAAAATATATATAAAATATATGTAAAAATGTCAATACCATGAAAACTCTAATAAAAGTTTAATTGTTGGTGTATAATACCACTCAACATGCTCAAATTACTATACCCACGCATATCATAGAAGAAAAAACCTAAAATTCAGCATTATATTTAAAATTATGCAATTTTTTTTTTTGTCTTTATACTGACATTTTTTTTTTCTGTTCAGCTGAAACTACATGTCTAAAATACCTAGCTATATAGATAAATGATCAGTTCTTTCAAGTCACAGAACCACATGTATGTCCTGTTTGCCATGCAGACTATTTTGTTCACTATTCATTCTACATAGGGGCTGTTTCAAAAAAAATGACCCCAACATTATTACCATACCCTATTACAAATCATGATGATAAATACTAAGTATTAGATAATTAAAAAATGTATCCCACCTGTGACTATAATCGTACAAATTTTCGTGATGATATCTTTGATAATAAAAAAATGCCGGCAAAAAATAGGGCCAAAAATGTCAGGAGTGTAACACTTTTAGTGTGACATTTTGAAAGAACGAAGTGCTTCAAAGAGCTGTCTTTAAAAAAAATAATGATGTCTAATATAAAATGATGGGTTTGTTGAAAACCTGTGTATATGCACTAAATTTTCTCATATGAAGTAATACATATTTTGTAATTACAATGGTAAAATAAGGTCTGTCAAATTTCCTAATGAGGGAAAAAAATGAAAAGGAAAAAACTTAATTCTTAATTCTAAATGATGATAATTCAAAGTTCCGAAAGATTTTGGACATTTTAATATTTCTTATACTTTACCACAATATTCTAGATCAAATTAAAAGTATTTGTAGATATCTGTGACATGTTTCTGGTGCACTTGATCTCATAGAACCACACCTGCTGATGTAGGTCAGGAGTGTAACATTTAAGTTTGCAATGTCATATTTTTGAAACACTGTTAGTAATTGTCATAATTATTGTTTTAAATTGACCAGCAGGTGCAGCAGTTACTATGAGATGCAAACATGACTGCCTAAATTTGATTAGTCCTTTTTTATGGCCTTGAAATAGGTGTCAGGAGTGTAACACTAAAATTCTGTGAAATGCTAGGTTTTCCACTTTTAGTTTCTGTTTACTTACAGGATAGGATCTGATCATTAGTGTTTATTTGAGGCATTGTAACACAATTCTGATACTTTCACAACAGTTTTATATAGTGTAATTGTTTTAAATGTCCTTTTAGTATTTATCGCACTTATTTTTAATATTCAAACACTGTATCAAAAGCAAATAATATATTCCAATCTTTAAATTTGACCTTATTGAAAATTTTTGAGCAAATTAAGTGTAAAAAATCTCTTCCAGTTAAGTTTAGAATTTTTTTAAACTAAATAAAAACTTTATCATTAAAGAATGGATAAATGTTACACTCCTGACATAATTTTCATTCATTATGCCATCACATGCCATCCTCCGCGTCAAAGTCTGCTATCACTTCAGATAAGGTCAGATTAATGGTTAAAGTTATTTTCATACAGAAAATTTTTATTTTGCCAATTTATCGTAATATATAGGGGGTTCTAATCCCGTATCACGTTAAGTTCTTTTGACAATTCCCATGTTAGGTGTACCAGTTCATGATTTCCCGCTTCCCAAATTTTGGTTCATTTTCTGTACATAAAAATTGCATGAGACATGTAACAATATGCACAAAGTTGATAATCTAAAAAAATACAAGTTTTTGAGACAATAATGATTGTTACATACGAAAGCCTGCTATCAAAATTTTAAGGAAAAAATATTTTTCAATTTCTTGCTTAAGAACATTAATATTTTCCCAAATTCCCAAATCAATTTTGAGTTATTCCCAAATCCTTGTCTAATAAATTTTTGTTTTCTCGACAAACAATTAGCGACATCCCAGATAAAAAAAACCCCACTCAATCCCATGTCCTGCTTAGATCCCATTGAGACCTACTATATATGTAATCACACCCCCCTTTTTCCCTTTTTTTTTAATAAGCAATTTACTCTGAGTGTGGTCATATTTCAATAGCTAATCCTTTATTGGATTGAAAAATAGCTGATACCAATCTTTAGTGAACCTCAAATCAATCCTTAACTCAGGTGATGAAAAGAAGTAGCTGGACATTTAAATCTAAGGGCTATCAGTTTTTTTTACCTATAGACAAATCTCAAGTAAAAAATAAAAGGCTACGCTGAGCGCAGCAGATACGACCGCAGCATGTCGACCACTGAAATTCGAACAAGTGTAATATGAAGTGAATGTGGACACAGTAAAGAGGTTGACACAATAATTAGATGGACACGATAAAGAACTTGACACAGAGGCACACAGAATCTGCTGACTCCCAACTAAAAGCTTGCATCTAGAGGAATACATAAGATGAATGTAAAGATACAAATCATGAATACTACTGAAGCGCAATTATATAAGCAACAAAATAAAAGAAACCCCATTAAAATTCAATAAAAAATAAACATTTGGCAACTATATTTGCGAAAAACACCCAAAGTGGCCCTTTTTGGTATTTTTTTCTGAAATGGGTGAGGCCATAAATTCCTTATTTCTTATACAGCTTTGTTTTATGCCATGGTACATTGTGTGAAAATTTCATGTTGATCCCTCCACTAAAACAAAAGTTATTCCACAAAAACGAATGTGCACGGACGACGACGACTGCGCCATACCATAATTTTTGCGGTCGTATAAAAATCAGTAGTCACCTGTACAGCTGGAGATTTAAATGTCCAAGTACTAATGAAGTTAGAGTTGACAACAGCTTTTATTAGGATAGATTCAGGCAACTTTTAAATTTGATAGTGGAAAAGCTTTTAAATCATAATGACCACAGTAGATCCACCTTAAGGTTCCTCCACACCCCGTGACTTTTCCAATTTCCTTTACAATTTTAACGAAAACCGGAAGTTTCGTTTTGGCTGCGAACTAAATAATATAGGGCTGAAAATATGGTACCAATTTATGCAAAATACGATTATCTATAAATGCATATCAAGGACGACCAAATAGACGTCCTAATTTTTTTGGAAAAAAATATTTATGAAAATGAAAAATAAAGAATTATAACGATTATAAAAAAATATTTATGAAAATGAAAAATAAAGAATTATAACGATTATTCAGGGGGCCGTGGCGCCAAGAACGGCATAATTATTGAAGGTTCTGAGACCGGTCACCCCCGGGCAGGACCCCCACCCTCATGAATCCGGGGTCACCTAATTGTCACAAGTCCTAGTTTAGGCGCCCTGCGCCTTGTTTATGTCCCTATATAATATGATAATATAGTTATTATAACGATTATTCAGGGGGCCGTGGCGCCAAGAACGGCATAATTATTGAAGGTTCTGAGACCGGTCACCCCCGGGCAGGACCCCCACCCTCATGAATCCGGGGTCACCTAATTGTCACAAGTCCTAGTTTAGGCGCCCTGCGCCTTGTTTATGTCCCTATATAATATGATAATATAGTTATTATAACGATTATTCAGGGGGCCGTGGCGCCAAGAACGGCATAATTATTGAAGGTTCTGAGACCGGTCACCCCCGGGCAGGACCCCCACCCTCATGAATCCGGGGTCACCTAATTGTCACAAGTCCTAGTTTAGGCGCCCTGCGCCTTGTTTATGTCCCTATATAATATGATAATATAGTTATTATAACGATTATTCAGGGGGCCGTGGCGCCAAGAACGGCATAATTATTGAAGGTTCTGAGACCGGTCACCCCCGGGCAGGACCCCCACCCTCATGAATCCGGGGTCACCTAATTGTCACAAGTCCTAGTTTAGGCGCCCTGCGCCTTGTTTATGTCCCTATAAAATATGATAATATAGTTATTATAACGATTATTCAGGGGGCCGTGGCGCCAAGAACGGCATAATTATTGAAGGTTCTGAGACCGGTCACCCCCGGGCAGGACCCCCACCCTCAGGAATCCGGGGTCACCTAATTGTCACAAGTCCTAGTTTAGGCGCCCTGCGCCTTGTTTATGTCCCTATATAATATGATAATATAGTTATTATAACGATTATTCAGGGGGCCGTGGCGCCAAGAACGGCATAATTATTGAAGGTTCTGAGACCGGTCACCCCCGGGCAGGACCCCCACCCTCAGGAATCCGGGGTCACCTAATTGTCACAAGTCCTAGTTTAGGCGCCTTGCGCCTATTTACCGAGGGATATTTTCCCGTCGGGATCGAAAAACTAGTCGATAAGCATATTTAGAACGGAGTTAGTGCGTTGAAGTTAGTGCGTGCTAGCTTGACTTTGGTTATCGTGCATTACTTGGACCTTCTAACAAACAAATAAGTTCTGCGAAATAGTGACAAGCATTGTGTTGTAATCGACAGGGTTTTTTGTATTATTATAATCGGGTTCGTTATTGGATTGGTCTGTTGATTCGGGGTACAGAAGACGGTAAGAAATAATATTCTGCATAACAGTGCATTCTTTTCACAAATTTCTACAAACCGGTAGGGGAAGCGTATTGCTTATGCAATACTCTCAGGATGCTTGTTTTAAGAAATGATAGTTCACAATCTAAATGTTTATTGTTGAGTTTAAAGAGGAGACGACAGCAGGATGATTTTTAAGAGATGTCGTAGATTGGGACTCTTCAAGAAACTCTCTTATAACACTCAAACTTTCATTAAGTTGATATATTTTAATTACGGGTCATGATGATCATACTGTTAAATTCTATTCAAATTTAAATCATGCATATTTTTTTTAGAATTGGGCAAGTGCTGTAAATTTTCGTCTTGAAAAAGAATTAACGTACGCTAGTTTTACATAATATTATATCAGGAATTATCTTAGGTTCCCAGTATTAATTCATTTCAGTATCTTTAAGGAACGAAAAGGTTTCCTGTATAAAAGGCAGCACAGAAAAATAAAGAAAACTTCGATATTTAAGGAATTAAATCACGATACCCTTTCGACCTCTACTGCACGTTTCTTGGTAATTATTTTCAATTCAATTCAATTCAATTTATTTTCACTCAAACCGTCAACATGACGGTACATGAGGTACACATATATATATATAAATATTTACAAATGTATGTATAGAGTCAGAGGTACATGTACAGTACAAATTAGGGAGAAAAAAAAATATGAGAAAAAAGTACAAATGTTCAAGGAGGACAGACTGATTCAAAAATTTCATTTATAAATAAACAGAGTCTTTTGAGTTTTTTAAATTTTAAAGTAGACAATAATTCACAAAATTTAAAAGTGTTTGGTCTTACACAAAATCTAGGTTCCAAGTATTTTTGTCTAATACATGAAAGAGCATTACATTCTAATATAAAGTGCATTTCATCGGCTATTTGATTTTTATTACATAATGTGCAACATCTTTCATTAAGAGGAATGCCTAACCATCTACCAGTTTCTACAGGAAGTCGGTGATTCGACGTACGGAATTTAACAAGAATTTTTTGAAGTTTTGATGGCAGAATACTCAAATATTTTTCATATCCAAAAATAAATTTGAAAGTTCTATATATATGACCTTTTGAAGAATTTGCAATATCAGCCGACCATTTCTGCACAAACTGATCTTTAAGCCTTTGCTTGACAGCATTTGTAATCCAATTAACATTTACAGTACATTGTTCATTCCAAATGTTTGAAAAACCACACTTATTAAAAATAGAATGTATACAATCAATCCATGGGTTTTTAGAAAAGTCATTATTATATTGATTCAATAAGTATTTGTAAAGTATATGAACAATTTTATTTTCTGGCCCGGTGAACAATTTTGCCCAGTATGAAACCATACTAGTATATATATTAACAGATAACGGAAACCTTCCGGTTTCTCCATAAACCATGTATGATGGGTTACAGCTTTTTAAATTCAGTATATGTTTCAAAAGTTTCAAATGAATACGTTCTATAGTTTCTATATTTTCAAAGCCCCATACTTCACATCCGTATAATAATACCGGCATTACTACTTTATCGAAAAGGTCTAACTGACACTCGACAGGTAAATTAAATTGCCTTATTTTCCTAATGACCCCATACATAGCCTTCTGTGCCTGTTCACAGAGATGTGTTTTTGCTTTTCTGAAAGACCCTGAACGTGAAAAAACAATTCCAAGGTATTTAAACTCTTTCACATTTTCAATTATTTCATTTCTAAAGTAAAATTCCCTTTTTATCATTGGACCTTTAGAAAATACCATTATTTTTGTCTTATTTATATTAACCGTTAACTTCCATTGCTCACAGTATAAATGAAACTCGTTCAGAGCATTTTGTAAATCATCAGGCGTTTCAGCAAGAATTACAGTGTCGTCAGCATAAAAAAGAATACATAGTTTAAAATACATAAACAGTTCATCCTCTAAAGGTTTGGTAACACTCTGTAACCCAATTATATTTTTATCAATCATGAACTTTTCTAAGTCATTAATATATAACGAAAATAAAAATGGCGACAAATTTTCACCTTGGCGTACTCCAACATTACAGCTGAAAAATTCGGAAGATAAGCCATTCATACTAATTTTTGACTTAACTTCCATGTACATGTTTTTGATATAATTAAAACATTTCCCATTTATTCCATTTTTGATTAACTTACTCCAAAGACCATTTCTCCAGACAGTGTCGAAAGCCTGTTTAAAATCAACAAAAGCACAAAAAAGTTTTTTCTTCATGGACATAAGAGTATGGGATAAAAACTGTAGTGTTATTATATGGTCTAGAGTTGAATAGTTTTTTCTAAATCCTGCCTGGCTTTCGCTGATAACGTCAATCTCTGATGCATATATCTCTAATCTATTGCTTAATATACAAGTAAAAAGTTTTCCTAGGCAACTTAATAATGTAATCGGTCTATAGTTCTCAGGATGTGTTGGGTCGCCTTTGTTTTTATACATGGGTTTCACAATACCTACAAGCCATTCATCAGGAATAAAACCATTGTCAAAAATAATATTAAACAACTTGTTATATAAAGGTAGAAATAAAGAAACTGTTGCCGAAATGTGTTCATTAAGCACCTCATCATACCCAGCGGCTTTATTATTTTTGAGTTTCTTTACGGCTTCTAATATTTCTTCATCTCCTATGGTACTGTTAAGAATAGCATCAGACATTTCGATTTCAGCATTTGATAAAAAATCACTATATTCTATATTGGGTTCATCGTCATTTTCACAATCATTAATACCTCTTAAGTAATCAAACATATTATTAATATCAACAGCACACTTATTCGATGATTTTGATGTATTTAAGATTTTCCAATATTCCTTGGAGTTTGTAGAGCGCAAGTTCTTAAGTTTTCTAGTTAAATCCGTTTTGTAACCTTTGATGTATTTATCTATTGTGTGCTTGTATTTTTTACTCATTTCTTTAAGGTTGTCTTTGTTTTCAGATGACTGACATTTTTTATGAATACGTTTAGCCAAATGAAAGTTCTTCCTTGCTGCTCTACATTCTCCATTGAACCATGGTTTCTTGTTCATTGTATTTGTATTATCCGACGAAAAGTTTTTATTATTTTTTAAGCCAAATGTTATTCTAGCTGCTCCGGAAAAAACGTCACATAATTCTCTGGTAATATTGGTAATATGTCTTCGGCTAATGTTCTCGCCAAGCATTGACAAATCGTGTAATTTGTTATCAATAGATATTACAGCTGATCTATCGATATTGTTACAAAAGTCGTCCGCTTTACCTGGACACCATAATTTTACACTTGGGTGATTTTCGCCTATACAACTGTGGGTTGGTTCCTTATTACAATATGAAAAAAAAGAAAACGATATAGGATTGTGTACATCTGAATGAAAATTGCAAAAATCAGTGACATCAAAGTTCTGTAAAATTCTAAATACATTCGTAGTAGCTAGAACATAGTCCACAGTACTACTGTTTTTACAAGTTGTCCCGCCTATATTTTTATCACTGCCAAATCGGCTATTAACAATGTAGACTTCATTATTTTTACAAAATTCAATTAACTTATATCCATAATTATTCACAATGGTATCTTGAACAATTCTCTTAAGCGGTATATTATAGCTTTCAAAGACCAATGCCCGTTCAACAATATCGGGTTGAAAAATATCTGTGCATCCATTTAGATGCGCTAGAAAATCATCAGAAATAAAGAAATCATTCAAATGACCAACTCTGGCATTAAAGTCGCCCATAAGACAAAAACATTTAGATTCATTTGTAATATTAATTAACTCTTGTTCTATTTCTATAAAACAGTCGGGTGATGCATATCTACTACCTTCAGGCGGTATGTAAACAACGCCGCATAATAAGTCGTCAGTGGAGTTTAGTAACATTTTGTCTAATTTAAACCAAAACACATATTTACAGTCTGTGTTAATTATTTTTATATACTTAACAATGTTATCCCTGACCGCCAAGATGATTCCACCAGAGCGGGTATTTGTAAGTTTACGTCTGTTTCATGAATGTTACATATCCTGGTATTTGAATATTATCACAGTCGTCGGTTTTGGTTTCAGTGAAACCTACCACATCATAATTCGTAATAAAGTCTGTGAATTCTTGATAATTTAACTTATTTTTTACACCACATACGTTTAAGGAAAGAAACTTAAGATCACTCGTCGCAGTCCGTTCTCCCGCGGGTCCCTATTTACCAGAAGGAGTTGATCCTTGGCGTTGTCTTTTGTTTGGCTGTCGGTCACTTCGGGGTGTCTGTTGACTCGCATGGCTTGGTCCAGTCTGTCGCGTAGATGCAGTTTGACGGGCGGATTCCATAGGTAGAGTGTAAATCTCTCCCTCAATGTACAGGACATCGCGGACCAGCTTAGCGCGTTTTTTCTCTTTCTTGGCCTGACGCATACACAGGGTAGAGCTTTTTTCTCCTCTCTTCAATTTCCGGGGGATATTGTTCATTCACCCAGACATTTGATCCTTTCAGCTTCTGTGCCGCATGTGTTCGGATGAACTCCCTATCCTTGTAATATGTAAATTTGGCCACAATATTTCGTGGGTGTTCATTAAATTCGTTCCATCTGCCCATTCTGTGAACACGTTCAAAAGAGATTTCACATCGTCCCATTTTTTCTTTATCTCCGCTAATGTCCTCGGCACAACCGACGTGGCGTTTTCTGTACCTCCATCCAGACCATTTTCTTTTTTTTTGTTTGAGATACTGTCGCTAAAAATAAAGAACAATACCCGCATGAATCATTAAAGAAAGCATATGCACCTTTCTTTAAAGAAATCAATAAACTGATCTTAAAAGTAAGAAAGATTAAGTAAATTATTGTTCGTGTATGTTAGGACGTTAAATAAAAGAAATAGCCAAATCGTCCTCTTTAGGATATTTATGATTATTTTGTGCATTCCGTGATTTTCCTTTGGTTGCTGTAGATTTCGACCAACCGATTAAAGGAGTGTGCATCGGTAACCGTCTGTCTTCCATCAGTGTCTGTTAATTTTTTGAAAGTCTTCCATCATTGTCTGTTAAATTTTTAAAAGATGCTGTAGATTTTGTTCTAATCTGGTATATTACGTATTTTAACATGGTTTTAACAATCGGTTGTTCGTTTTGCATTAAAATCTTTTCTCCGCTTTCTGCCGCCTATAAGATGAAAAAATCAGCTTGGAAATGAACGCTTATCGGTATATTGAATTAATGTAAACATAAAATATTACACGATCCTTGTTTCCATAACAAAGAATTGTGAGCTCTGTAATTTGCTTTTAACTGTTCGAGTGACACTTAAAGTTTAGTTGATCATATTAGAAAATAATGCATTACTGAAGCATTGTTAACAATAAAAAATAAAAGATAAATGATTTTTAAAAATTATAATAAAAGAAAACATAGTTCAGTTGTTCAAAAGAACATATTTAATAGTTTAAGGTTGTTGGTTACCTTTTATTCCTGTCTGGGTCTCAGGCTTTATCGTTAGAATTGCTGGTCACATTTTATACCGGTCTGAATCGCAGTATTTACTGTTACCGGCCTGAGTGTCAGACTTTACCGTTATAATTGTTTGTATCCTTTTTTCTAGGTCTATGTCTCAGGCTTTACTGTTACATGTGGAATTTCTGGTCCCATTTTATACCATCTTGATCAACAGCTTTACCGTTATAATTGTTGGTTACCTTGTATTCTGGTCTATGTCTCAAGCTTTTCGTTAGAATTTTGGGTCCCATTTTATACCGATCTAGATCAACAGCTTAACCGTTATAATTGTTGGTCACCTTTTTTTTTACCGGTCTTGGTCTCAAGCTTTACCGTTAGAATTTTATACCGGTCTGAATCGCAGGCTTAACTGTTACCGGTGTGAGTCTCAGGCTTTACCGTTATAATTTTTGATAATACCCAAGCTTTACCGACGGAAATTGATTTTTATTTGAGTTCCAGTTCGGAGGTACAACCCCCTTATTTGCACTGCTTCAATATAGAGTGAGAACCTAACTTCAAAGGAATTTTACTTTGAATTTGTTTCCACAAAAAACTTTTTTGCCTTATCATAGATCGAAATAGCAAACTTGACTTTAAACTATAGGCCATGAAATTCATATCAAAATATTTACGTTTCAGATCGAGAAGCCCTTGGAAAACAGTCAATTTTTTTTCTATATTAAAATAGCATAGAAGTATATTTTGTCAAATCTGTACTGCAGGTCCCTTGACAGTCTCAATATTTTGGTCATTTGTAGAATCTCTCTAAAGGTTTCATCAATTCTTCGGCGTCAGCTACTGCCCACGATCAACAAAACTGTGGCAGCGTGGACATCGAAAATGTTTTAGGATCAATTGTAGACTGCGGTTCTAGCGAAGATATTGACAATATTCCTCTTTCGGAAGAGCTACGGAGCGCCATTTCCAACATGGAAGATCTGGATGATGTAAGATTCATTGAGATTTGGTTTGAATCCTTGGATTACAAACCAATCTTACCGACAGACTGACTATTGGCCATAAACTGACCAATACACGGAATCAGGAGATTTGAATCTTTCAATTTTAATTCAATGCCTCCAAAACGATAATATTATGCCAAATAAGGTTGTTTGAAACTATCAATTTGAATTCAATGCCTTTAAAACAACTGAATATGATGAAAAATTCAGCTTATGACCAGTGTGTTTTAAACTGTAGGTGGACTGCCTGATAGGAAATGTAATAAACGCAGTACAAGTGGACGCCTCCTTTGACCAAGATTTAGAAACGCTGGAACAATCTGTCTCATCACCCGTAAGTGTTCAGTTTTCAGCAAATACATGTACATGTACATTGTTGAGCCTTATTCATTTTTTAAACGTTGTAAAATAAAAAAAATCAACAATGTATTTATACGGTTAAGTTCAATGAACAAAAAAGTCGATGTATTCAATTTCACTGCATTCCGCTGAACAAGTTTAGAAAGAAGATGGGGGAATAAGATGGCGCAAATGGCCATTCGGTTTAGTAGTGAAATACAATTTTAAATTTATTTTTCCCCAATTAAATCAATTCAGATATATTATAATACAACTTTGCAAAAGCAAAATTTCTAACTTTAGTCAGTTTTTAATATATTTAACCAAAAAAAAAAAGAAAAAAAAATATTGTCGGAAATTTTGCTGGTATCGAACCCGTAACATAAAAACCCTAGATTTCAGGGTGTCCGGTCAAGTCGTACACAGACCAACTCGTATACAGGTCAACTCGTATACAAAATTTCCGCATAAAAAACGCAAGTCAACTCGTATGCAAAAAGATTCCCGTATACCTAACCGAAAGTCAACTCGTATACAAAAAAATCCCGTTACAAAACAGAAAGTCAACTCGTATACAAAAAATCACCATAATTTGAAAGTCAACTCGTATACAAAAAGTTAGAAACAAAACGTAAAAGTAATTTAAAAGTAACTTAAAACACTTGGTTTCTTGTTCTTGTAATAAAATTTCTTTATATATTGCTTCCGTAATTCAGCGTAAATAGGACATATAAGAATAAAATGGATGTTATCAACTTTTACAAAGATTGCAAAATTCATACATGTATAATTGTGCATTATCATTATTAAGGTATCCGATCCATAATAGCCTCAGATTCAATGAATCTGGGTGCATAACAGATATGTATGGGCTTAATACTCAGTATACTTGGACATAATTTTCCTATTTAAGTATTCATATGTAAGAGTGGAATGTGTGCTAATTAATGACCTTTTCCTTTTTTGGGAGAGTTGTCCCCCTTTGCTTTTATTCTATAAAAATTAATTCTAAAAAAAAATACACGGTATATTAAAAATTTATTTTTATTAGTGTTTGTATTCCTAATGATAAAATACATCTTTCCACCAAAGCATTTTTTGATATTCGTAGTAATTACTTTTTTATTTTAAAAAATGTGCTTGTCTCCATAGACCTTAATGCAATCTTCATTAATTAATTACTGCTTAGTTAATAATATTTTTGAAAATTTCTCTCGGTAAATCTTTTTCTACTCTTAAATGCTTTCTTTAAATATCAAAGTATTAAATACATGATGAATATTCAAGGTTGGAAAAATTTGGTCCTAATATGGATCGGATACCTTAAACTCAGTAACGATGTGAAATTACAAAATAATTAACGATAAAAATTTGTGTCAATCCAATCATTATTATTTGGTAATTATTTCTACACATCAAAGCAATAATTGTTAAAACAACAAGCACGGTGTTTCTTGTTTCTCCAAACGGATGACTTCTCAAAGACTAATTAAGATACTCCTCATTATTTTGTTTGGGAAAAAAAAATCCAACTTTCCGCTTTTATATATCATTTCCCAAACTTCTTCCAACATGGTACGACACCTGTGTGTTTCCTGTCGACGAACTGTAAGTAATATACCGTTGATTTATAAGTTAAAAATTTGTTTATCCATATAATGAGTGAAAAAAGAAAAGTGAATATAAAAGTCACATTATAATATATTTTGTAGTATTCGATAAAAACATATTTAAAATTAAATAGACAGATATACGGCTAGCAATCTATTGCCTACTTAAAAAAGACATACTGGTTAATTAAACTAATTAATATTGGAGCTGAATTTTAATTTTTCATATCAATATTTCATTGTATATGAATGTAATAAATCCAGTAATATATTTTAGTCTTAATGATTTAGCTACAGCACCTACACATGTTCACAATTACATTTAATGTTCATAACTAATTTTTTGTATACGAGTTGACTTTCGGTTTAGCATACCTATTTTATATGCGGAATTTTTTGCATACGAGTTGACTTTCAGTTTTTTATGCGGAATTTTTTGTATACGAGTTGACTTTCGTTTTTTATGCGGAAAATTTTGTATACGAGTTGACCTGTATACGAGTTGGTCTGTGTACGACTTGACTGTAAATCTATTTCAGGACAGTCCTTTGGGAAGGCTGGCGAATTATCGACAAACATCGTCAATAGCCAGTGGGAGTGGCCAGAGTTCACTAAAGGGCAGTGCCCAGCAGTCCATGACATGGGACCAAGAGGAAAGCTGGAGAAAAGACAGGAGAAAAAAAGATAACCACAATATAAGTGAGTACTCATTTCATTTATGAATTATTGGGTTCTTTTTATTTGGGGGGAGGGTGGGCTTTTTGTCATATTTAAACAAACAATATGTCATAACAAACAACACATCATATCATACCAAACAGAATAAATTAAAAAAGCTTGCACAGAACGCAATTTTTATCGGGAGGGGGCACAGCAAAATCTTTGTTTGCAATGGAGCGAAGCGATTACATTTCTTTACATTTCACTTATAAAATTTAACATTCAACATTTAATTGGTGTTTTTTTTGTTTTGGGTTTATTTTCAGTCGAGCGACGCAGACGATATAACATTAATGACAGGATTAAAGAAATAGGCACACTTCTACCTTCCAGTATCCCACCGTAAGAAAATAGTTTATATGTTTTTAAATTGTTTATGATGATTTCCAAGGCACCTCTATCACGATTGAGGGCAACAAATCTAATTTATATACCAAAAAGAATAATTTTACAGATCACACCAGATACATTAAACATGTGCTTTTCCGCCAAGAAGATTTACTCGATCGTCGTAACCAATCCTACCCCAACCTCCCCTTAACCCCTCCCCAAAAATCTTCTCTCTGCCCCTTGTTCTTTTCCTATGGAATCTCGCTAATTTCACTAGTATGTTAACAAAGTCATTTTTAAGATACATGTACATGTAACAGCGTGTATGGTGTTATATGGGTACAGTAAATTTCATTTTTACAGTGACCTAAAAAAAAACAAAGGCTCTATCTTAAAGGCGGCCGTGGAATTCATTAAGGAGCTGAAGAGAGACAATTGCAAGGTGCACAAACTGGAGGAGAAGCTGCGAGTTATGAACTCCAAACATCAAAAACAATTGTTCAGAATTTTTGTAAGTACATGCATGAAATGCGATGATAACGAACAGAAGTCAAAACCAAAAGTAAAAAAAAAAATACAAAACAGTCGGAGAACAATCATGGACCTCTACAAAAATTAAAAGTTAGATCAGGTGCCTTGGAAAAGTAGGCATCCTCCGCTGACCAGTCACACCAAGAGTCAAACCAAAGTCAAAACCAAAAGTAAAAAAAAAAAATACAAAACAGTCGGAGAACAATCATGGACCTCTACAAAAATTAAAAGTTAGATCAGGTGCCTTGGAAAAGTAGGCATCCTCCGCTGACCAGTCACACCAAGAGTCAAACCAACCGTGTGCTCTTTGTCGTAATCCGGAAAACGGAAAATCGGTAGACAATTCGGTGGATAATAATGAACTAACAATAAGTAAGCATTCGACCTAGCCGAAGATTATATTTGCTATTCTATTGTATCGACTATAGAACTTACGAAATAATGACTTCATATCAATTGTTATTAAATGACTATTAGTATTTTGAAAGCATTCATACTGATCATGAAATAAATGTCAGTTACCTAAAGGCTATAAATGTATTCAAACCAGGCACGTAGCATCGTTTTTGAAAGTGGGGCGGAGGGAGGGGCAAACTGATTTGTATTCAAAATCTGTAACGCTCTTATATCATTTTTAGCTAACCTGAGCTGAAAGCTCAAGTGAGCTATTCTGATCGCATTTTGTCCGTCTGTCCGTCCGTCCGTCCGTCTGTCCGTCTGTAAACTTTTTTACATTTTGAATTTCTTCTCTAAAACCACTTATCCAATTTCAACCAAATTTGGCACAAAGCATCCTTATGGTAAGGCAAATATAATTTGCAGAAATGAAAGACCTATCTTTATTCAAAGCTGAGAAAACCTCGAAACTGTAGAAAAAGGGGGGTGCATTTTTAAAAATCTTCTTCTCAAACTACTGAGGCAAATTCAACGTAATTTAGCATGAATAATCCTAATGGGAAGGAAAATATAAATTGCAAAAATTATGGGCTAATTCTGTTTCAAATCTGAGTTATTACGAAAATAAGAAGGAAAAGGCGTGTTTCAAGCAATTTATAGCATCCATGAGTTTTGGTAAAATGGGTAGGCATGACCGGGCCAGGGCAAAACAAAAGATTCACAGTTATTAATCTGCCAATCTCATTAAAATTTCAAGATATTTACTGACCAGTATATTTGTATTCACTGTAAATATTGCTGCAAAATGATGCGTAATTGGAATTGACGATTGCCGATCTGCCCCGGCTTTTTATTATGCCCCAGCCCGGGTTTGCTTACCCATTTTACCAAGACTCGTACTCCATAATTCTAAAACGAGGTTCTTTGTTTAAAGCAGCCATGACACTATATGATAAACGGGTCGATCTGACAATGAAGAATTTGTTTGTTGTGCAACAGTTCGTGTACGAAGGGAATCTTTGAAACATGCAAAATACATTGGTACCGATTTTGTGAAGTAAATTGAGGCTAAATATTTCAATGCGTTGACAGTTTTCACATATGACGGTGGTGTTAGCTTGTTGTGATTTTCGTTTCGTTTTCATTTATGCTTTGCGTTAACCTGGGAACTGTCGCTTGTATTTCCTGATTTACTGTTTACCTGCGCAAATTAAGCATTTATGTATTAATAAAGAACTAAAATGCAATTCATTCAGGCTATCGGTAATTCGGTATCATCTTTTGCGTAATGGTAGAATAATGCAATATGTTTTGTTGTGATGGTCGGCATTTTCTCGAGTTTATTCTGTTTAAATAGAGTTTAATATCGCTGACGGAAATATGTAGGTATATACATGTACATGATTCATTTTGAAAAATAAATTGTGCTCTTTATTTGCTATAGTGCATGTTTCTTGTGTTTAATTCTTTACAATCTTACAATTAAAATTATCCTGGTTTGTAGCCATTTGTTATTTTTGAAAAAAAAATGAAAAATAATGGGTAGGCCATAGTAAATTAGAGTGATGTGCCTGTCAATACGGTAACATTGATTTTTATAGCTCTTTAACATGTCACGTGACAAAATTTTCATTCCAGTGTATTCATCAATCAAGTGTGAGTAAAGTTATAAAAGTCACGAGTTTACGCGAGGTAAACAAAAGTCATTTAATTATAATGGACAAGACAAATTAAATTGTTGAATATTTTTAATTTGAGAAATTGAGCGCATTGAGGTGCAATTTTCTTCTTCACATATATACATGTAGGATTTTTTTGATAAAATACAATAACTATTATATTTTTAAAAAAAATTACAATAACTAGTAAGTAGTTGAAGAAAATGTACCTATATGCTCTCATATATTTTGATCGCTTTATTAAGTGGGGAGGGGGCAGAACGAAAATACAGGGAATTAAAAGTTATATATAACAGTGTACCCCTACCAAATATTTAGTTCTATATTTTGCGTAGGATTTTCTTATTCTGTGTAAAAACAGTATTTCATGAAGGTACAATGTCAAAGATTACGTGTATGCAAAAATAAGTGTTAAATTCGAATACTTTACAATATTTATTTTTTTTGTTATTCTACCGAGGGCCACATGGCACAATATCTTTAGAACACCCATTGCTGCTCAGGTGAGCGATGTGGCCCCATGAGCCTCTTGTTTCCCATTTGCTATCGATAGAAGAAATGAATTTCACCTAGAGCACGTTCGCAGTTTGAAGCTTAAGTATCCATGCTTTAGATCTGCACATTCATTTTGCAAATATGTTGACCGTTTAAATCTTGCACTAGTACTGTAGTTCAAAAATCACGAATCTTTCATTTCTCAGACACTTTCCCCCAATAAAGCGCACTAAACAAAGTTTATGGCCGTTCAGGTTTATATCATTTGCCGGTTAAAGAGCTTTGATATTGATAAATAAACAACTTGTACAAATTAACATTAGACTTGAAAAAAAAATAGACGATGAATTCCCTTTTTTTTTGGATCCCGTGATTTCTTTGACACATATCACCATATAAAATTGATGTGCTATTTCAAAATTCTGTGTTTTGAAATATTTTGATAAAGCATGAAGAGCTTACATAGGAATGCTTACATCAATGAAAGATAATATGGTAAACAGACATTAAGTTAGATCAATGTTCAACGACGGCAAAGTGGGGCCACAGTCCAATTTAAAGTTCAATATAAGAAACAAAGAAAATGATTTTAAAAATTAGATCAACATGGACTCATTTTGAAATATGACATCTTTATGTATAGATAAAATCCAATTTACAAAGTGTAAGCTTAAAGGACACCTGACTATCAACAATTGTAATAATTAGCAAACTTTTATCCTTACATGTGAAAAAGGTATTCATTTATATTTACAGCAACTGGAACTAAAAATCAAACTATACGGTTTAACAGAAGATATGGATGACGTCAAAACCAGGAAAAAGAAGCCCAAACGACGGTTGTCAGAAATAAATGCCATGGTAGAGGGGTTTTGCAAGCAAAGTACAATGTCCCTCCTGCAACAAACCGAAGAAAAAGAATTACCAAGCTGCAAAAAGAATAAATTATCTAAATTTCGCGAACAAAAATGCAACCCAAACCTCAAACAAGGATTACGACAATACCTTAGTAAAAAGATGGCCGCAGGAATGCAAGCAGACGACAAACAATTTGAAAAGCTCGATTTTTTTCATGCCGAAAATCAATTTGAGGTTCAAGAGAAAACATCGCATATGATGATCAACAAGAAAAATGAGCAAGCTACAAAAGGTATCTCAAAAAGTCACCCGAAAGAAAATATTTCTCTTGGAACAGATAAGAATAGTAGTGTTGTTGCGCAGAACATGGAAGAGGTCATAGAGCTGACAACGGAGCAATGCAACATTTTGCTGGATTTGTTTGAGAACCAAGGTAGTGTTAATGAAATCTTGATCAACAGCGAGGATATGATACAACAGGGAAGCTCCGCACCTGTGAGGGAGTGTTCGGCAGAACAAGACTGCTTGTCCCCAGTAACCAGCACAAGCAACATGCTCGAGAAGTTGCTGCGCAGGTCAGGAAGTAGTTCTGACTCATCTGGTTTAGAAGACTCAACAGAAAGTACAACGGGTCTACAATAAATGGTAGATAAAATGCGGTTATTTGTTTCAAATTGTTACGCACTTTTTTTTTTTATAGAAAATTACATAGACTCTAAGAATCTCCTGAACCTGTATTTGATTTGTAAATTTCTGCTCTTTGTATCTTTGTATCTTTCTACTTTTTATAAATATGTAGTTCTTAGTGTCGGTATTGGTACTTCTTTATTGTTTGTGGCTAGTAATTTCCAATTTTAGATATTGTTGAAATTAACGTGCAAGTATCAATTACTAGTATTGCCGAGTACCCATTATTACCGATTGTTATAAAAACAACAAGATTTCTGCTATTTACATGTATTCGTTGTTTTTAGCTACAAACCAAAAAAAATAAGAAATAGACTTTTAAAGACACTATAAGAGTTGGGAATGAAGAAAATTTACATCAAACATCTCGGAACTCACTTTAAGTTAACAAAAGTAAGCCTACGATAACGGTAGTATCCGTTTGTATCCGTACGATGACTCATGCTACTGAAAGTTTGACTTGTAATCCACTTTGATGACAGGGCACTTTTTGTTTAGGTTCAAATTCGAAGAATATTTACCTCCGCGTTATGATATTTGACAAAAATAAACAAGATACCATTTCTACTACACAATATTTAAGAAAGAAAACCGAGCGTCTGCTTGCTTGTAAGTAGCCATTTTGTTTCCAACCTGAGGCAGATCAAATCCGCACGCACCTGCGGTGTAAATCAGAGGCATTGCTATTAACTTTCACACACATTATTTCTTTTACTGGACACACTAAAACTTATTTTTAAAAAGCTTTTAAATAAATAAACAATCCATTTATTTAATTTTTTAATTATGATAATTCTAATTAAGACATGCGAAGCACATTCTCCTCCGTTTGTGTGCAAGTGGCCGCAAGGACATCAAAAAGAATATTGCTTATAATATAATTTAATTGCGTTTATTATATTATTTTTTATGTTATATTCTAACATTTTATCTTATATTGCTACATTCTTTCAAAATCTTAACTTTTAACCGATGAATTACTGGAAAATAACGAAAAAATATGAGGGGCAATAATGGGTACCCGAACTTCCTGTAAATCGAAGGTCATGGACAGTGTTTGATTTTAGCCAAAAAGTGTCAATATTGATGAGAATAAAATAAAAATCATTCCTCAAATTAAATAAATGAACAGTGCAGAGATTTGCCTAGAAATTTTTACATGACAGCGTACAGGAAGAGAGTAATAGTGTATTTTTCGGCAATAATAAGTACTCGCACGTTACAAGTTATAATTACATGTAATCGGAAGCAGTTTCCTGTATTCATAATAAATGGAATTTTGTATTATTCTATTGTAATAGTGTTTCAGTTTTCTTTTAAAAATGTTTCCGTTCATGATAATTCTTTAAAATTCAACGTTTGTTTTTCTAAACTGCCAAAATTAACATTTAAATTACTGTATTAGATCTCGCTAATTATTATTTATTTTGATTCCTCAATACACAGACGTTAGCGAATTATAACCATACCCAGGACCATGAGGAGTGTTCGTGATCAAGTATCCATAAAAAGGGGGCAACTTCTGATCTGCCTTCCTTTCTTTTGCTTCCTTTCTCCTGTCTCCCGAGTTGTTTTTACTTGTCTGACGTTCAATGTTTATTAACGTACGGTTTTGGAGTTTTTTTTAAATATTTCGGCAGATGACACGGTACTTTGAATACTGTGGCTAATCTCACTGTTGCTCTTCATTTAAAGAAATGGTATTAATTTCTGTTTATTCATTGAATGAGGCTGCAATGGAATGAAATAATAATGTTGAAAGTAAATAGATAGACGGATATTCTTACGCTGGACAACCTGTGATTAAAAAAGAGCATGACTCTCAAAAAGCAAATAGCAGTGTACAAATTACAACATTGTGCGTTTTAATTTTTTAATTACATTCTCATAGCTGGGGTCTTCGAGTATTTTAAAACTGGAATCAAAATTACATGAATATCAAGTCAAAACTTTCATTTTATCTTAATTCATGTAAGTTTGAGAAGTCAACAACAAAGATAATAGATTATAATTGCTCATACATTTATATTTATTCATGCTTTCAACAATTAAGTTTAAAGTTTTTAATCAGAACAGATTGTAACACAAAAAATTAGTTACGATGTTATTTTAAAATGTATATAACTACTAAGTTGTTGACCTCCTTATCGTTTGTGGTTGAGAAACATGTATTCCAGAGCGCCAGCTTTGGGGCCTTGTAAAAATCCAAAAACAAAGAACCCTGTCGACATTTTTGGACGGCCGGACATTTTATTGTCAATTCAAATCAGACTGGATGAGAATAAGTTCAAACTAGGGCCACATACAGTATAGCGTGTGCACTGTGTTCCCTTCATTAACATTGTCAAAACATAGATATAGTCCAATATCACATGGCAATAATACTTCTATTACAAATAAAATGCATCAGAATTTTTTTCTGAAGTCGAAATGACAAATAATTGTTAACACGAGTACAAAACATAATAATTTGAGCAAGCTGATTGAGGCCTAAGGCATCAAGAAAAGAAACAGTGCAGTTCGATCTCGTAACGAAATGCGTAGGTGGACTTTGGTTATAATTAACAGTGCAAGACGCGCAGTTTGAAAATCTAATGCAAAGCCTTCTGAAGCAGAAAGAGGTTTTTTAGGTTTAAATTCGTTGATGACGTCAAACACAATCTAACTTAGCCATGAAGCAACGCAGTTAAACGCATTGCCAGTTAGAAAAGGGAATGTTTACCGTCAAATCTTTTTATATGTACGCCTTTATTGTGTTTAAAGTTAAAATGCACATTTTAACGGTATATTATATATTATTAAATAATAGTCAAATAATGCTTAAAAATATATTAAAGTTTACAAAGCGTTTGTTGTTCCACACTTTGTCGCGTGTGCCCTAAACGTGAACATGTCTCAATTCCACCAAATAGTTAAAGACTCTCTTAATTTTATACGACTAGAACGAACAGAAAACAATGCATTATTAGAAATGTGAAACATTCAGCATTATACAACTTTTGTATTGTTTGTATTCTATTTTTCTTAAAGTTAACTGAAAAAAATAAATGCTTGTTTGGCTATTCTGAGATGATCTTGCGCATTATAATATACATGCATTTCGTTTAAAGTAAACTTAGGTCAATCTACTCAGGGCGGTACATATTCGCAAATTACGAAGTCTGTACCAGTTCACCCAGACTTGCCTTAATCTTTATATTTGTTGTTTAAGTGTTCTCATTTTGATGCATTTAAATAAGAGAGTAGGAATCAACATTTCTGAAGCATAGTAAATTTTGCAAGAAAACATAAAAAAACAACATGGAGACTTGAACGAGTCTACGGTGCACCGAACGAGCGGATCTAAATACCGGTAAAATTAAAGTTAGGGCATGAAAAACTTCATTTATCAAACTGAAGAGTGTGAAAATGTTGAAAAAAAACCCGGACTAGATCATTAATCAACGACGACTTTGGATGAAAGATAACGGATTTCCCATTCTCACAAACAAAACAGCATGTATCAACTGTAAGAGGCATGTAAACATGCAGAGATGATGGAGATATCGTTATTTTGCGTTGTTGTATTAAACAACAACGCATATTCTAATAATTCCAAATTTTACTGCCTTTTTTAAAATCAAAAACTTTCTCTTCTCTCTCTCTCTCTCTCTCTCTCTCTCTCTCTCTCTCTCTCTCTCTCTCTCTGAAAGTTGTATTTTTAAAATACATTCCGAAACCCCTGTATTTAATTTTGAGTGTACGTTAGATAAAAAATCCAGTATCAATTTTATTGTTTTCATGGAGCTCATAAATTAACAGTACGTTTGAATTACAAAAACATATGATATTTTCCTACGCTAGGGTTCCGCAAAAATATAGCCCTTGTTTTGATGCACATTTCATCATATGTACTTTTATTATTTTGACTAGCCGAAATCAATACAAGACTCCTTCCTTATTCAGGAAATGACTTTTACATATGTATAAGTTGAACTATTTTCCTATTTTAGTAGTGAGGAAAATCCGCAAAACGTTCTTGCTCTTCCAACAGTCAATTCCTTACCGTATGTGTCATTTGTGTTTACAAAAAGAACCACCCAGAGACTCATCACTTTACTATAAATATTATCATGTTCTACTTGGCTTACTATGAATTTAACAAAATCGTATAAGTGTTCTTTCTAATCAACTGAAGACTTAAAAAGTATGAAGAAAATGATTTGAAATTTTCGAAACAGGTATTTATTCTTAACTATAAAATATTTTAATTGAACTTTCTTAAATCGAAAACTTTAGTCACCTCTCTCTCTCTCTCTCTCTCTCTCTCTCTCTCTCTCTCATATGAGTGTGTGGGTGTTTCACTCTGCACTGGAGTGTGTATGTAAAAAACTATGCATGAGCACATATAAATTTCTTATTTCGATTTATTTTCATTCTTAAATTGCATGCATAGGACTAACGATAAAACATCTTGTTATCTGTTAGCCTAACCATCAGATGAATTGATTATTTTTTGTAACCTATTGATAAATGATAATTTTATTATCAACGATTTTGAAAATACATGTTTTACAATGTTGAAAACAATTCTAGAAGTCCTACAATTTTCATTAAATAATGAACACGTGCGTTTTACTCACTGTCTTGTGCTCTTTAATTTTCAAATCTAAGCCTTAAATCTTTATAAAGTACACAAAAAACCTAATTCATTCGATGAAATTATTACTATATAAAAATCGAATGGTAAATCAAACACTTTCGTTAATCTTACTTTTCTTAAAGAACTAAATAGTCAATAGGTTTGAAATAAAAGAAACCTAATTTTAAAAATAATGAGAAAATTAAAAAATCTCAAAATAATCTTAGAGGTAAAAAGTATTGAATTTCCTTAAAGTAGATATGGGTACCATTTTAACAGTTATATAAGATGCAGAAAATTGAAATTGTTAAAAAAATTCATAATGGCAGAAAAGGGGGATAATTCCTATCAAAATATCTCCCATGCAAGTTACGAAATTAGTCATGAAAATGAACCATGTTGTAGTGGACATCTTATTGTAAATGTGTTTAAAAATAATAATAATTTTAACTTTCTCCTAACAAATCTGATAAATCGTTGAAAGTAAAAAAAAACTTGCAATGATTTTGAATAAAACTATCCAGATAATACCGTGATGTTAAAACTGTTATGCGAAGTGTTTCCAAAAACCTCCAAATGGAAAGAAATATGTCAGATACTACCACTACGATTTCTTATAAGGGGGTTTTCATTAGTGAAGCTATCAAGCATCTTAATATTCATGTTCATTTTTTTTTTCGAAACACTGAAAATCGTGATGCCGAAACACTGCAAAATATGTGCTCAATGTTTTAAATTGTCTTGAAAAACAACTCTATATCTTGCGTTTCTAACAAATATCAAAGACTTACTTTACGCAAAATTTTAAAACAACCAAAGAAAATGTTTTTCTATGTATGGCCTAATTGCGTGCGAAGATTGTGAGTACTACAATATGTAAGTGTTAAGGAACAGTAGCATGCTTACCGGAATAAAGTCTTCGAGCGGTGAATCGGGTGTAAAATAATGGACAAATGGGAAAAATGTGATAAAGAAATCGAAGGTAATTGTCATAATTCAAAGATATTGTCATGATAAATAAATAGCACATTTCTTATTCTCTAAATATAAAACTGATTTCCATCCAGCTATTAATAAAACCCTTTTAATATGAAACCAATCAAACAGATGTGTGAACGTTATAATCCTTTCCTTAGCCATGCTTTGTGAGGTTCAGTTCTTTATTATATATGTAATGATTCAGGAACTTTCGATGAGTATCAGACATATACTCGGAAACCATATTATGTCTTACGAAAAACATGTGTAAGCAACTTATAATTTAAGAATATTTCAGATTTTCTCTGTATATTTCTATGTAAAAATTCATTCCCCCCATTTGGCCCCACCCTTCACCCGGGGACCATGAACTTAGCAAACATGAATCTAAACTACCTGAGAATGCTTCCACCCAGGTTTAAGTTTTAATGGCAAAATAGTTTTTAAGAAGAAGATTTTTAAAGATTTTCACAATATGTTCCTATGCAAAAGTTCGACCACAATTGTGGCCTCATGCACCCTACCCCCCGGGGACCATGATTTGAACGAACTTGAATTTACACTACATGAGGACGCTTTCACACACGTTTTAGCTTCTCTAGCTTAATAGTTTTTGAGAAGATTTTAAAAGATTTTCACAATATATATTCCTTAGTAAAAATCCATTCCCAAAATTGTGGCCCCCTACCCCCCCCCCCCCCCACCACACCCCCTTGGTCCATGATTTGAAAAAAAAAACTCGAATGTTCTTTACCTGAGGATAATTCCACAAAGTTTACACTTTTCTGGCCAAATAGTTTTTGAGTATAATATTTCTAAAGATTGTCTCTTTGTATTCACATGTAAATTCTATCCCTCAATTTTGGCCCAACCCTTCCCACGGGAACCATAATTTGAACAAACTTGAATCTATACTACCTGAGGATGCTACAACACTAGTTTATACTTTTCATGTCCATAAAGTTTTCAAGAAGATTTTTAATTATTTCTCTATATATCCCCATTGTGACCCCACCCTACCCCCAAGGACAATTATTTGAACAAACTTGAATTTACACTACATGAATTTACACTACATGTACCAGTGGAGGCTTCCATACAAGCTACAGTTTTCCTTACCTAATACTTTTTGGAGAAAATGATTTTGAAAAAATTCCGACAATTTTTTAATAATTCTAGTTTAACTCCCCTTTAAGGAGTTATGGCTCTTTATTTGTACAAACTTTGATTAACCTACTGATGCTTTGTGCCAAGTTTGGTTGAAATCAGCCCAGTGGTTCTTAAGAAGGAGATCAAAATGTGAAAAATTTACGCCAACGACAATGACGACAGAAAACGGACAAATGTTGATCAGAAAACTTACCTAAGCATTCAGCTCAGGTAAGCTACATGTAAAAAATGTAATTGCGTATTTGATTAACAATTTCATTAAAATACTTTTGTATTTCTAGTAGCAACTTGATAGGTTTTTACAACATGGATTATATACTTTATTATTTACAGTTTTTATATATATGTTCTCAGATTGTTTCAACGTTACTGTTTTTACTACTTCGTTTACATTATAGGTTGAATTTAAGTTTTTTGTGTTAACATTTAAAACATTGCATGTATATAGGGATTTGGATGGATTTTATGCAGTTTGTTAAAGTATGTCCTTCGTATTAAATATTGACATATAGTAAAACTCTTTCATTCATAAAATGTAACCCAATAGATAGAACCACGTTTTCGTGTAAAGTTTTTTTAGAAAGCGGTTCTGTTTTTGTCAAAAGCAAAGGAAACAACTCAATGGCATACGTTATTTCATGTAATTAAAATTTAGGTTTTGTAATTTTTTTTTATGATCATCGTAGAATAGAAGCAGTTCTGTCCTATGAAGGATTCAGTTATTTTTTTAACGCAAGTATATTTTTGCACTACATTGCTGAATTTGTCAGTTGTTCCGGAGAAACAGTCAAAAATGTACATCAAAACAGACAGGAACATTTGCAGAAAAATATGCGACTGAATTTAGATGATCAGGAAAACTTAATAAATATCAAAGTACTGAAGTACTGACGGGAGTTTATTGTATCGATTATCATTTATTTTAAAATCAACTTATCTTGCATGGCAATTAGTTTCTAGTCTGTATATGAATTACGCAATTTTTATTATATAAATTTTAGACTTTTCCGACAAGAATTTCGAGAAACCCCATATGAATCATGTTGTGTAATATTTAAAGATAGATTTCAAACTATGTATAAGTAATCGAAGCAATTCTAAAAAAAAATTATGGATCCAAGCACTATATCAATATCGAACTCTAGTCTCGCTCAACCAGACGCTCGGCTGTCTCCGTGAATCTCCGACAAGCAAGAGTGCATTTCTGCTTGTTGAAGATCGACGGAGACAGCCGAGCGTTTGGTTGAACGAGGCTATATTAAACTCTGGCGTAGGAATACATAAGACTGTAAAAATATCTTTAGTTAGTTGTTTGTTTTATATAAAATCTGACTATTTTCAAAGTGTTTATAGATACATTTTCTTGAAAAAAAATGCTTAGGCATTCATTACTTTAAATTTTTCTATTATTTTCTTGTCAGTGGTGATGCTTTGTGCTTAGGTCCAAACACTGTTTCACTTTCAGTTTGCCAGAGTAACTGCATAGGAGAGTTGATTAAAATCAACTCCCAAATATAGGTTAAGGATAAATAAAAAAATACAGTATCCTTTGTAAGCAATTTTTTGTATCAATAAAATTTTATTCTACACATAATGCTTTTTATTGATGGATTATGTTAGGGATACGTTTTTCGGTTTTTTTTTTAAAGATTTGTGATTATTTGTGAGCGCAAGTGAAGTGAATAAAGTCCATATGGACGCTTTTGGTAAATGCATTTGATCGACGGATTTTTTTAAAATATGAGCAAAACTATTCGATAATTTCTTTTATAAACTGTTAATTCAGACGTGGTGAAGAAAATTGCGATAGGAAATGAAAGCTTGCATACTTCTGTTATTTCGCATTCAATTTCTTTGTTTACATTAACTCATCGTCGGAACCCATGGGTTTTCTATCCGTTACACTGCTTTGTTGAAAGCATTGTAACGGATAGAAAACCCCTTGGTTCCGACGATGACATTTAGTTATATTTAGAAAACTTGAGCATCATGGTTAGGTTTTTTTAAATTTCAGATAAGTTTCGATAATTAGTTTCACACCTGTTTTGATAATTTGGAAATTTCCACTTATGCCTGCAATATTGTTCTTTATTATTCCAGAAACAGGGTTGAGAAAAAATAAATTGACGGGATCAAAGAAATTTCAGAGGTAATGAAAATGAATTTTCCACTCATTTTCTGTGTATGGGTACCATTCTGCAGAAAACTTTTAATGTCAATTTATTTTCAGTGCAAATGAATTACGCACCACGGAGCCACGCCAATTCGATTTCGTTGTATGAAATGTGTCTACTAATTGCTTTAGTTTATGGTCACAATACAAATATCTGTTCCAATCATTGTCCTCAACTTATATTACTCTTTCATTTTCTCCGCGCTTTTCAAAATAAAACAAGAAAAAAATATTGACGCAAGGGTCAAATGGGCCGCAAAAAATATATAAATTTAAAATTTTGATGTATGAATCAGCATTAGTTGTTTACATAATAACGCACCACAAAGAAGAAAATAACGAGTTGGTTGTACTATTAATCTTTATTGTAAATTAAATTTTGATAAAAAATTTTCAGCAACACGGTTTGAAGTGTAACATTTTACTTTTATTATTAAGAATTGAATTCGTTACTGTAAGCATTCATAACGGTAATTGAATGACCATTACCATAGTATGAAGTAATGGTAAACACATTGATTTGTACAATATTCTAAGACAAAGTTCAACTCATTATTGTTCTCTTAGATATTATGCATTTCAAAACATTTTTTGTTGTTGTATTGTATTGAACCATGTAAGATCATATGCTTATCCGGTTAAAACTGCACAATTTTAAAGGTTAAAAATTAGCCGGATATTTTTTTCCGAAATAGAATATTAAATCTTATCTACACTTCAGTTTATGAGGATAATCATGCTTATTTTATTTCATGAGGTTCTCAAAAGTATTCAAAATTTAATCAGGTCAATTTAAATTGACAGGTCTTTCATATTTTTGCGTAAATTATTGATATGGATGTCATTTTCTGATATTTTTTTACCACTTTCACATGGAATTATAATAATTACACACACAAAGTCATCTCATTTGACGCAGAACAAAGAAATTCAAATATATCATTTATATAGAATGTCCTGTATACCGATCCCGATACAATTAAAAACTCCAAAAATTTCCGAAAAGATTGTAGTCTCGGTAAAATCGCATCTAACACGACAGTCTTTGACCTACTTTATATTTACAAGTAAAACAAAAATAAATGAACCTATATACTTTATTTCTTAAAGGCATAAAACATATTTCTACATGCAAATTTACTTTAAATTCATAATAATAAGCATAATATTAATTCTATATTTAAAAAAACTATCTCGCAGAAACCCGTTTACAATATCTAAATGTATATCAAATAACGGACCGCCTTCTGGCCCCGAGGTTATAAAACTTTCTTGAGTACGATCTCGTACTCCAAATCGTACTCCGTGCTCCAAATCGTACTCCTACTCAAGATATCGAGGTTATAAAACTTTTTCATACTCCTACTCGTACTCCGGCTGAGTACAAAAATGCGATTTTCTGAGTAAGCTTTGAAGCTTTCTCAAAGTCGTACTCAAGACATTTAATCTAAATAAAATGCAGTGCAAACATATGATATTGTTCATATTGTAACATTGCTGTATTATACGCTCTAATGTAATCATATTTACATGTATATGAATTAAAATGGAAAGTTTTTACCATTTTATTAATGACATATCTAGATATAAAGGAGGTGAATTTAAGAGTAAGGGCGAACTGCAACCAAGATTATCAAAATAACTTTTAGATAGTTTGCTTCATTAATTAATGTACATATACATGTATAACTACGTACAAAATACTACCGTTGAAAAGCTCGACTTTTTAAGAATTCTGTGTTTTGTCAAATACGACCCATACACCCCATCATTTAAAACAAAGACATCAATGTACATGTATCGTTATTAATTAATTTCAATCAGATGTACCTGCTGGGTCCATTTTTTGATTATAGTGAAAATGTAGGTTAGTTCTAAACATTACAAAGGATGGGGGATGCATAAAAGTCTAACGCTTTCTATTACTTACTTATTAATCAATTATCATTTATGTTGCATGCCACACAAAGGGAAACATTTTATAGAATAAGCGGTAAATCAGTGGCGGAGTAAAGGAGGTCGCACCCGGCGTCCCGCCCCCCCCCCCCCCCCCCCACAGCCCTAAAGAAATTGTCCAAATAAAGTTAAATCATACTCCTTCTGGCATAGAAAATGTACAACTTGCGAGTCTTAATTTTTTTTTTTTAACTTGGGGGATTTCTCTACATTAGACTGTTTCAATGGTGCAATATGAAGAAAACGCGTGTGTTCAATGGTGTAACTAAAAAAACCCAGGAAAAAACATTTTAGTTACGCTGTCCTTGGGTTCAAATATGACCAGTCACCCATAAACCCACCTTTAAGTAATTGGTTATACTAACTAGTGTTTTAACGACTCTTGTAGTGTCAAAAACGCTGTGAAATTTAGAGTAATTTTGAACAAGGTTCATTTCTTTTTATCTCGAAATATCGATAATAAAAACCTATTTTGAAAGTTAACAAAAAGCAATCTTACTTGGAAATATAGAAAGTAATCAAGAATCAGCAGTAAGTAATTAAAACGCAGGTTAATGGGCGTTAGATGTAAACATAAAAATAATATTTCGAATTTTTAAGTTTTGTATTGGCAATATTTTTAAAATTATGACGTACATATTTGGCTTCCTAGGTGACCATACATACTACATGTAGCTGCAGAGATCTAGATGTGTTCTTTGTCTAATATAGGCCGCAACTTCTTTTTAATTTTACTGCGGGAAGGTAGAGTATCCATTCCGAACCATCTACCAGTATTTGATTTCTATTTTCCAAATATTAAAGAAATTTTACCATGGAACATCATCTACCTTACGATCTTTATTATTTATTTCGAATTAAAACATCGAGAGCATAGACATGTCTAAGTATACGTAAGGTGAAATGCATTGTTTGGTTTAACATTTGATTATAAACGCTCGAATATAAGGATGGTGGGTCCCGGTGACCCCGTAGTCTTAAGTATTATATTAGTATCTTTCTACAAATAAAATTTGGTGTTATGACATCAAATTTTATACTTAAATACACAGTTATGGAAAAACATTATGTATGATCGACGTATATATTCTGCTTGAGAATTTGGGTAATTTACAGCTGATTAAAAGCTTGTTTATGTAAAAAAAAAAAAAATAACACTTAAATTAATCAAAACCCGAATGATAAAAGCTAGAATTTATGTGAGAGAGAGAGAGAGAGAGAGAGAGAGAGAGAGATTTGAAGGGGATTATTGTTATTCTATGCAATCGATTGAAAATACATGTACTACTTGAAATAGCTTCTTCGCATTTTCATGTGAGAGATTTTTTTCTATATAGCTTAGCTGTGGGAATATTCATCTCTTAAATTGTTTAATTTTATTAGCAAGTAACTATTTAGATAATTCATATAGCTATTCCTTTTTTATCTAAAGTGACCAAATATCTATGTCAAATGCATCAAAATTAACACATGTATTTCGAATTTTAAAGATGAATAGGAAAAGGCTTGCTCAAAAATATCAATGCACTTATCTTAAGTAACTTAAGATTAAAAATGACACAGTATGTATATATAAATTCTAAACACAAATTTCAAGCCTTGACTAAGTGAGAAAAACTTGAACCATCAATAAAAACCCACAAAAAGGGGTACAGCAACTTTAGTACACAGTTTCCTATAACACGTTGTTTCGGTTTAACGTGGTCCTCAAATTGGAAATTTCAAAAATATTTCAATTAGTGAATTTTCTTAAACTCTCGTGCACATTCCCAAAAATATTAAAATGAGAAACTTTATGTGTGTCCTTGGCTTTTGGCATATGTTCATTGATGCAATTCCAACACCCACCCCCACCCCACCCCTTCAAGATATTAGATGTTTTTTTCTCACAAGAATTTTAAAAGGCAAATATAGTACTAAGTATGTTGCAATTAAATTGGAATACCCGTATAATTTCCTTAGTGTATACTATATGAGTGTGAAAATAAACGGATTTCTCAGTATTTTTGTGATTTTCCCAAGTATATGTTTCTATTTTTGAATTAAACTCTTCTCTGTTTTCCCTAATACAGGGACTGCTCACTAAATATCTTAAAAGATATCCACTTGGGGGCAGTGACTTTCCAGTTTTGTATTGGCGTCGTTTCTGACCTTTTCCTGGCATGTAAAATATCAAAATCGTATAAAAGCCAGGAAAACTTAAGATATATCGAACTAAATTCTATGTTGAAATACTCTCTTCATATCCGTGTAAATTCTTACTTCTTTCTTTTATATTCATATCGTTCCTTACAACATAATTATACTGAATCATCACATGCATGAATCACTATCTGAGTCTCATGAGAGAGAGAGAGAGAGAGATAGAGAGAGAGAGAGAGAGAGATTTGACATAAACACAATTTGTTGATAATTTTACCAATTACACTGGATTTATCGTCTCTGTTGCTCAAAAATTCATAAGTTATAGATGCAGACACATCTCCATGCTTGCAGATGGAGAAGGTAATATGTACATGTAAATAATGTGTTACATTTTGTTGATAAATAATTAATCTGAATATATGTACAGTTTGCCTACATGCCAGGACTATTTACATGAATTACCGTTCCCTGTCTTTCTTCAGAGACGTAAAATTTCATCGATCGGCTTTTGGAGCATACTCCAAATAGTACTCAGCGGAGAACGTACTCCAAAACTTTTATAACCTCGGTTTTTAAAGTCGTACTCAGTGGAGCACATACTCGGAGTACGGAGTATGAGTATGAGTACGAGTATGAAAAAAGTTTTATAACCTCGGGGCCTGGCGGCCCGTAATAAACGACTTGAAATACTAATTACATTATGAACGAAAGCCAGACGAATGATTCATTATAACTGTTTCAAGAAAAGAAAATCTTAGCTGTGGTAGAAGAGCATGAATTATTTCATTGCAAACTTCTACTTTGATTTGATTTGTTTTGTGAAATTTTGCAATTGTAATTGATATTAGATTGTCATCAAAAAAATTTTCAGTGACTAACTTTTGTGTGTGTGTGTGTGTGTGTGTGTGTGTGTGTGTGTGTGTGTGTGTGTGTGTGTGTGTGTTTTCCTTAAAAAAATAATCATAACATTTCAACACAGTTAAAGATCAAGCAAATTAAAAAAGCTACGTATACTTGTAATGATGAGTAGAATTTAAGTACACAAACCTGTATATGTTGAGCAATAGAAAAACTTAGGAGAGTCTTCAAGCAACGTATCGGCGTTGTCCTTCACCATGCTTCCTGAGGTACGGTAATATATTATGTGCAGTTGCATAATATCAATGATTTATGGACGTCCACTTTGTAGAACCGGACATATCTTAAACGCTGCGATATAAACAAAATGGAAAATGATTTACGAGAGTTGTATTTATTAAAATGTTACAGATGCAATAAAAAATTGGCGTAAAGTGACAACTATTCGTAATTGCAATAGCATATTTACTTTTTGTTCTTATTCCTACTTTATACAGGCTATTTGTGTTTGTCCTTCATGTCCTTTATAATAAATATTCTGTAGGAAATATTAAGTCAAAACATAACTTTTTATTTGTTTTTTAAGCTCTTTAAGGAAAAGAATAACTGATTCCGAATTAAAAATAAAATTAACAGTGTATGACAAATTTGTATAAAGGAGTTTTTTTTATAAAACCTAACCCGGATTGCAAAAAAAATTAAAACAAATGAATATGTTTAAGAACGACAAAAAATTTGTGATATAAGCTTCTGATTTAGAATAAGGCCATAATTCATGCTCATGATTCAGAAAATACATATTTTAAGCAAAAAAGGACACGCCTGTACTATTGCTCCTGAATCAGAGACATCCTCCAGTGTGCGTTTTATACTTTATATAACGCGAACAGGTCTTCGATAAAATGAAGCTATTTTATATGGTTCTTTTTATTTGTGTTCAAGTTGTATTGATACATTCACAGACTTCATGGATTAATAAACAGAAAGGTACGGTTTTCTTTAAATGCACAGATAATTTAGAGCATCTACAAAAAAAAGATTAATGAGCAGTACTAAATTCAATCGAACCTTTAGTCAAGCTCAAAACTATTATCATCAGCTAACAAGATGATCTACTCTAATTTCAGTGTATTCACGCCGAGTAGTGTGTCCATTGTGTCAACGAATATTAAATCCGAGAGAATGTTCAAAGTTCTGCCCTTTCGGAAAGTGGGGCTGACAAACTACATTTCAACGGAGACTGATTTGAACCGCAATGAATTTTTTTTCTTATGGTTCGAAATATAGTGATTTTGACATTTCCTTTTTTTGATAGTGACATTACTTTTCAAGGGAGAGGAGAAGTGTGATTTTGTTCTTGTTAGCAGGTTGGTCATCGTGTATTTCAGAGATGTTTTTGAGAAACTAGAATTTTCTATCACTCGGTCATTTATTGGACATATTAACCAGTCATAAGCAATCACATGAAAGCTCTTTTAAATCTAAAATTAAATACTTATTATTTAAAAACTTTAAACTTGACATGAGTTTTTTTTTATGTTTTTCCAGCGTATCAATTTAAAATGGATGTTTATGGTATTTTTTTCTTGAACTTCCCTGTTTAATTAAAGTGGAAATGATACTATGCCTTATTTTACATGTTATTACATGTATATCAATATTATGGTACACGAAACAAAATAATTTTATGTAATTACTAATTCGTAAATTAGCTCTCTACCGCAGACTATCTGGCTAAAATATTTCTGACATCCTTTTTATATCACGATAAAATGAGTACTTTTAATGTTGTTGAAATTTACATTTTAAAGAATATCTTATATCGTGAATCAAAATGAGTAAACATCACTAATAAACAAAAAGAAATTAATAAACAGTGTCCCTTAAGGTTGAAATAAACATGTACAACATTAGAAACCTCATGGAGAATCAATGTTAATATTTCACCACAAAATGCTAATAACAATTCCTAGATACCATTTTCACATTAAACATAGATAATCACATTGACAAAGTATATGTTAAACAAGCCAAAAATTTGTTAAGTGGGAAAAAAGTATTTAAGTTCATAAAGAACAACCGTTATAGAGGCTTTACATAATGAGCCATTTCTATGTTCGCTATATCTGCCTTTCACATTTAGGTTTTGGATTGGCAATTAACCCTTTATTTGTATTATATATCTTAATTTATATTTATAGGACTTTTTCTTGGCGTATCCTTTTGTGTGTGTCTCCAATAATGATTTGAAGATAATAAGAATAATAAAATAGTGATTTTATTTAACGAGATGTACTTAATCCACAGGTGCTTGTGATTACCTGTAAGTATAAAAAAAAAACTAAAATCATAGATTTAGAAATGGTTTAAAATAGCATTGGCTACCAAGACTTCAGGGATATAAAAATCATTATTCTTCATTTGTTTGTCTTGCTTCAATATTGGCGTCATGGTCGAATATACAAGTGTTTCGATATTCAGATACTAGCAGGCATGACAAATGAAACTCAAAAATGAAAACACCACGCTATGATACTTTATAATAATAAATCCAATATCAAGAATAAATGATTTATTTATCGGTTTCTTTAATCTTGTATGTTACAGATTTTTTAATCTATCAGACAAAGAGAATAATACACGTGTATTCACATCACGAAATTCAGCATACACATTTCTGTCATTTGTGTAAAGTTAAAAATCAGTTTAAAGTATCCAAAACGTAAGCATATCAGGTGACGTTATTGTTTTAGTTGACAATTTTGAAAACACTCCAAACCGATTAAAAGATAGTACAAAGAACAAATTATATTTGGAAGACTCAGTGGCAAAACATGGCAGCTCCAACACAAAGTTTTTTCTGAAAACAATTTAATGTATGATTTGTTTGTGCTAATTAGGCCTTGATGCACCAATAGAGATTTAAAAACACTTACAGTAAACGTTCTATTTTGAATTGCATAAGGTTTAAACGGTAATGATTAAAAACGGGTAAGGTACTTTCAAAAAGTGAATGACATTTTGATAAACTTTTTTATCTATATGATGAAAAAATTGGGTTTTTTTAAAATTAATATTTGAATATCTATTTTTTAAATTTCTATTGCGTTAAAATGTAAATGTGCATAGACTGCAAATAACTGTAAAAGCAGTCCAACTGATCAGATCCAAACGCAGTTGTCGTACAACAACAGTGTTCTGTAAAGGCTATTTGATGCTTGCCTCACATAAATAAAATAAAATAGCATATAACAGATGCCTACAGCAAGTGGCAGTAATCTATCTAATTTTTTTTTAAAAATGCCCAAAGCATCTTGTAAAGAATATCAATCAATTAAATAAAGTAGGCCATGTTTGTCATTATGAGATCTGTAAAAGATAAATCGTAGCTAATAGACAATTTAATTTACAGCCATTACTATAATAGTGTTGAAACTATTTATAAATTTTAAGAGAATGAAAAGTAAAAACCCAGTAAAGGTTGTTGATCATTATGAATGATGTGTTACATTTCGGGTTACCCCCATTTTTTAAAAGAAAAACCAGGTGAGAAAAAGGGATAACTGTCTGAAATTTCTTAAAATAAATGTTTACTCAAAATGGAAATAAAAATAAGTTAATCGTAATTTTAATGCAAAAAGAGCAATAGTTTTTTTTAAATATTGTAATATGATTAATTTATATTTATTTACGATACACTTTTAAATAAAATCTAAGCCCATTTGAAAATTCAAGTAACATACATATCTGTATTAGTGATAGAGATTCTAAAAAATTACATGGGGATTATGTTTGAGTCAGTTATATCTATTATACAAGTTACTTATTCATAGTAATTGTATAGGTCGGTACACATGATTTCAATTGCTTACAAGTCATATAACGTGTTTTAAATGAAGCATGTGTTCACCTGTAATAAATATGATCAAATCATAAACGTGTATGTTTACATTAGAGAGAACATACGGTTGAGTATGGAGACCAATGTCACGTTTAAGTACGATTCAATTAAAACAAAGAACATGTGAGTTTATAGAAATTGTGTGCATAACATTAACAGGATGAATATGTCTTCATATGTACATGTATAATACAGTAATTCATTATGGCTTTCCAAAACTTATCTCTAAAGTTTCTTGCTCTGTAATTTATGTCCCAGTTTCCCGTTAACAGTATTTGAGTGATTGTTTATTTGTTGAATATAAACAAAAACACTTCCCAAGCCCTCAGTTTATACAGTGCACAGCGTATAGAGTAGATAAAATGAAAATTTACATATTTTTGTTGATATGCACCCAATTTTTATGTATCCATTCTCTATTATTGAGGAAAATAGGACGGCATGGTAAGTTTTTTCGGATGTATTTAAAATAATATGAGCTGTATATATAGTTAGCAAATTATGCTATAAAATATTATTATTATTAATCTTATAAAAATATAATACACTGTATTATCATTTTGTTGAGGTAGGAGTCACATACCTCTAGATATGCATTCGTTTGAGCAATGAGATTCTGACTTGTTATACATACAGGAGTGAGAAGAATCGATAGCTTTATTAGGCCCGTACAATTGGCTAGACTGGGTCAAAGGAATTTAAGAGGTACGCGAATTATTTGATACATTCTTTTCCTTTTCTTTCTTTTTAAGATTTTACAAGACTTATGATATCAATTTAATTTCAGTGCAGAGAATTTACGCACCACCGCGGACACTTGGTTTCAGTTTCGGAAACTATGATTTCATGTGCCAGCTTTGTCTACAAACATTTCCTTACGTTTTCTGTTCACTGTATTGCTCTCAACCTCATATCAGGCAACCATCATATCTGGGCTACGTGAATTACAGATTGACAAATTAACTACTGGTCCCGTAAGGGAGTAAGACAACTCTTATATATTGTATTTCGATAAGAAATTTATTTAAATAAATGTTTAACTTATTAGAACATGTTGATGTTTATGATATGTTTGTGCTGATATCACAATGAAATGCGTATTAGTCTAAGTTTAAGTTCCAAACTTGTTAGACAATTACTAGTTTTCTAATTTGTGTGCTCCAAATTCCGTTGCTAAAGGTTTAAACGGTTATGATTAAAAACTGTGAAGGGGGATGTCTACACGAAATTAGTGTAGGAGATTTTTGTTGCATGCATTTGTAACAAATAATAGGCACAGTATTCAACAATAATAGACCTCAAAGTATAATACTTTATTTTTAGAGAATTTTTGAAATATCAGTCTGCCTTCAGATAACTCCTCATATGTCAAATTTTTAAACAAAAAATAAAACAAATAGCATATAATAGATTCCTAAGGAAGAGTGGCAGTAATCTAATTACCACTTTAAAAAAAGGTATGCCCAAAGTAACTTTGTTAAGAATATCAACGAAAAATGACAACAACAAACTGTCAACCATCTCAAACATCCATCAAACGAAATACAAATTGACAGTAGAGCAACACGAACCTCTAAAAGAAGAATGGAAGATTGTATTTGCAGACAAGGTCATTGTATTAACCATAGAATTTACGAAAAGATGACTTCAAACAAGTCCTGTATTATCAACTTGTTTGTCGGTAGCTTACCTCGCCTTAGAAACAATCCATTAAACAATCAATTAAATAGAATAATAAATGCTTTACATCACGAAATCTGTAAACAATAAATCGTAGCTAATAAACGAATTTATTTTACAGCCAATACCGAAATAGTGTTCAACTATTTACTTATAAATTTTAAAAGAATGAGAATGTAGTTTATTATTATGAATGATACTAATGTTGTGTGTTATCCCCTTTTTAAGAAAACCACTTGAGAAAAAGTGATAACTGTCTAAATTTTCTATAAATAAATGTTTACTCAAAATGAAAATCAGTCAACTATAATGCAAAAGAAGAAAAAAGGTTATTTCAATATTGTAGCATAATTATTTAATATTTATCCACCGACACACTTTAACAAAATCCGGGCCCATATGCAATTCAAATAACATATAGATCTTATAGATGAAAAAATGACAATAACTAACCGTGAACCATCTCAAAAATCCATAAAACGAAATACAAATTCAAAGCAGAGCAACACGGACCTCCAAATAGAGAGAGGTATGATCAGGTGCCAAGGAGGAGAAGGCATCCTCTGCTGACCGGTGTCGTATAATTTAAGGTCCGCCCCGTAAAATGGTCCGGGGCGGACTCTTAATGTTAACATTTAGGGTCCGCCTTTGCTCTAAAAGGGTCCGGCCCGTATAAGAAAAGGTCCGCCTAACATTAAAGGTCCGGGGTATATTTTTTCATTTTTATTTTTTCAATTTCGACTATTTTGTTACAAAAGGAGTACCTACCCGAGGTGAGTCAGTAAATATCCAGCACAGAGTTTTAATGAAAATACATGTACGTATACATGTAGCTTGGTTAACACAAATAAATCACAAATTTAAATAATTACTGTTTAAAACTGGATTCTCATTTCAACTTAGTTTTGCCGGTCTATCTTATATAAACAGGAAATGAAACTGATTGGTGTCATAAATTAAACAATGGCTTGAACCAGGTGTTGTATAAACAATCCACCTGCAGGTGAGAGGGGTTCGCACCTTCAGGTGTTTGACTGTTTGAAATAATCATGGAAACAATGGACATTTCAAACGTCCTCTTTTTGCACATCTTTCCAATACGATACACGCTTAAAAACGTTATCCCTTTTAAAATAAAATATTCTTTACAATTCAATTACAACGGTACATGCAAGCGATATCATTGCTACTTTTTATTTGCACTAGGGCACAGGGACATCGTATCCGCTCCACTCTCTATGACATATATATATATATATATAAATAATACATTGAGAGAGAGAGAGAGAGAGAGAGAGAGAGAGAGAGAGAGAGAGAGAGAGAGAGAGATACGACGCCCCTGTGACTAGGGCATATTATTAAGTGAAAGTTATGCTAATTATTATAAATTATTCAGTTCTTCAATCCCTCTTTCTATTTGAAACTTTATATTTGGATCGGACTATTATAATCAAGGAAGGGGAGTATCCATAGGAATTGATTTGTTTATAAGAAATTAAAGACATTCATGCAAGATTAGTAAAAAGCCCTATTCCTTCGGCTGTATACCGGGTATGCATTTTGCTTCTGGCAAAATAATTAAAGAAGCGATCCGATTTTCTTCTTAGAAAAAAAATAACACAGGTGCTTGAGGACAGGACCCCCCCCCCCCCCCTGAATTTAGACCCCTGGGGTAGTTAACACTGTTTTGGTAGAAATTCCTTTAAAGTCATGTACACAACTTGCTCCGATTTGTTTAAAACAACCCCAACCTGCATATAAAAGATCTTCTTTTCATTTTCATATGCAATGGTGTCGGTTGGGAGGGGGGTTACATTAATCGTTTATTTTCCGTTAAATTTTAGATATTTAAATTGGAACATGTTGTGTACATGACTTTAATTAAAAGAATTTCTATAAAAAAAAGAGTCAACTTCACCAAAGGAAGACCGGGGAAGGGGGGATGGGGGGGGGGTTGTCCTCATGCACCTGTGGAAAAAGCCAAATGTTAACACTTCGGTAAAATGTTACTCTAGATTCCTGCCTGCTACCCCCATATATAGCATTCATTATTTTTCCCACATATTTCTTATTGCCATTAGATGAAAATCGATATCGTCAGACATAAAGGACAAACCTACCTTAATATTTTAAGATTATTTCAACGAAACGGACAATCGTTTGCAACGAATTTCATGCGTTTGTCACATTTTAAAAGTCGTAGGATAAAACTCAATTTAAATATGTTTTACTACTTCTCTTACTTAACATTACACTTATTTTTAAGGACACAATGCATGTACATATATATGTACATGTATCGGGTCCCGCCCCTTTAATTGAAATATTTTTCGATAAAAATTATTTATATTAATATTATTACAGTTAATGTGTAACTACTCTGAGTTCATTTTAAAAAATAAAACCTACACTGAAGTCAGTTTAATGTTCACTTCAACATTACGTAGTTCAACTGAAAAATATCACAATAAAAATCTATAACAGACTCACTACATTCATGCATGACTATGCAGTTCTTTTAACGAGGCGGACCTTTTCTTGAACTATAATATTGGGTCCTACCTCTAAAATGAAAGGTCATCGGGTCAAAATACTGTGATTTTTTTGCAAACAGTATTTCAATGGGGCGGACCTTTTCTAAATGAGCCATAATATTACATCTAGGTCCTATCCCAAAATAAAAAGAACATCGGGATCATTCAAAGCAAGTATCAATATGAATGTTAATTTTCTGCATTGGGTATTTCAACAAGTGGACCTTTTCTGTGCCATAATATTAGGTTCTAGCCTTAAATTAAAAGATTATAGGGAAATATCAAAACAAGTATTTATACGAATATTTATCATATGAATATATATTATCTGCATTCAGTATTTCAACGTGGCGGACCATTTCTTTAACTTTATTATTGGGTCCTACCCACTGAAACAAAAGATCTTCATTAAATTAGAGTCAATACAAGTGTCTAATTGATTAAGTATTTCCCTATATACCAATGATACCATTGCTGCATCGAAGGATATGTAACTAGGCACTTCACCAACATGGAAGTCAGAGAGAGAGAGAGAGAGAGAGAGAGAGAGAGAGAGAGAGAGAGAGAGAGAGAGAGAGAGAGAGAGAGTTATAAATCTATACCAATGCAAGATTGCTTCTCTAGATACTATCCATTTGATAAGGACGTCAATATTTTACTCCATACAAATTTTTTCTTAAATCAACAAGGATTATTTTTAAGCAGTTTACAAATATATTTCTGCAATAAAGCGCTTTTTGATATAGAATTTAAACATTATCGATGGAAACGGATTTACTTACAATAAGACTAGTGTTTACTTGTTTCCAAATCCTTGCTTAATTACATGTATGCATCATTATATACATATAAAAGTATTGTACGTTTGATTAAAGAAAAAGGGAATACGTCTTTTAGAATAATGAGGTGATCGAATACTGTCGGAAATAAACACTTACACTTTTTAAACTATATCGCGTGCGCATGAGAGAGAGAGAGAGAGAGAGAGAGAGAGAGAGAGAGAGAGAGAGAGAGAGAGAGAGATTATTACAACATTATCACCTTCTTTACGTTTTTAAACAATTAACCTGTAGTCAATTTAAACATGCTTTTTAATTATAGGTACACGTATCATTTGATTAATTTCTTTTGTCTTTTCTCGCTCTTATATTTACTGTACCACAGTACGTACATGTATACACTATATTGTCAACGTATATCCTCTGTTACGGTAATCCACATATGCGACCTTTTATTAATTATCTTAAACTTGTAATAAATCTACCTAGAGACGTATAAGTTGTTAGTATATTATCATAAGTTTCTGATCTACTGAAAATTAAACAAAGCAAAAGCTAAAATGACAATCTTAGTTGCGTAGAGCACTACAGCGGAGACATTTTTTCTCTCTCAGTTAAGGGGTGTATTCTGATCAACACAGGTGTGAATGCCTGCAGGGCTTCTTTTACCCGTGTTTACCTGTCATGAAACCCTCTGCTAATACATAAACACCGGAAGAGATTTAAAAACAAAGGGACTAAATGGTGTGTACAAATTAATGTCAAAATACCCTTGGTTTTCTTTTTTTCAGATTCTTAAACAATTGGTCAAAATCTAATCCGCTCTAGATATTTGATATTCCACAAAGTAATACGCAAATGGCCGACTGGATTATGTAAACAAAGACATATTTAAAATACAAGTACATGAGCAAAAAAAACAATTACTTTAAGAGAAATTTTAACAAGTGACTACGGGTAGGACCTTTTCTTATAGGGGAAAGCCGGACCTTAAATGTTAACATTAAAGGTCCGGCCGGACCATTTTACGGGGCGGACCTTAAATTATACGACACCGGTCACACACGCCGTGCGCCCAATATCATATCGATAAAAATGTCATTATCGGGGAAAATGTCGTATTTTGGGGAAATATCTCGATCGGCAAAAACGGAGAAAAATCCGTAGACAATTCGGTATTCAATCAATAGTCGAGAGCAGAGCAATCACGGACCTCTGGAAAACCCCAGAAGCAGGATCAGGTGCCTAGGAGGAGTGAGCATCATCTGCTGGCCGGTCAAACCCGCCGTGTGCTCTTTGTCGTAATCGGGAAAAAAACCCGGAAAAGTCTGTAGTCAATTTGGTGATTAATTATGGTCTGACAATAAGTATGAACAACGTCAGTCAGCATGAGTAGATCTGTATTATTGATTGAGATACTAAAATTACATGGAAATTATGCTTGAATCAATTATATTTATTATTCAATTTACTTATTTTTAGTACATCGTGAGGGTAAGTATGCATGATTCCAATTGCTTGCAAGTCATATAACGTGTTCTAAATGAAGCGTGTGTTTACCAGTAATAAACATAATACGAGTGTTATCATGTTGTTCATTTAGAGCTTTTGAACATATTCACTTTATCAAATTACCAACTTGTATGTATACAATAGCGAGATCAAACGGTTGAATATGGAGACCAATTTCATTTTAAGTATGATTCAATTAAAACAAAGAACATGTAAGTTTATAGTATTTGTGTGCATAACATTGACAGGATGTACGTAGTCATCTGTAAAATATCGTAATACATCATGGCTTTCTTAAAGTTATCTCTAAAGTTTCTTGTTCTGTAATTTATGTCCCAGTTTCCCTTTTTATGCAACGATGTTTTGTAATATATCTGGCTGAGTTTGTTCAGAGGTTTCTAAAAAGCAGTATCCACAAAACAGACAGGAGAATTGACAAATAGACGACGGGTGTCAGTCGATCAGATAAGTTCATTTGAACTTTCGGTTCAGAAAGAAAATTAAATTTGTTTAAATAAATGTGCAATCTTTATCTAGTGGTGACTTTACGAAAACAATTTTAGTAATTTCTATTTCTGTATGACAAGAATAATTATCATTCTTCTCATACCGCCTTTAAACTATTGATGAATTGTGTTGGAAAAACCTTTTTTTATAAATATATGTTAAATTTATGAACCTGTATAAAAAGGAAATGAAAACATACGGATGATTAAGCTAACCGTATTTGAGTGATTGATTGTTTATTTGTTGTATAAAAACAAAAGACTTCCTAAACCCTCACTCTATATACTACACGGCGTGTAGAGAAGAACCAAAAAAATGAAAATTCACTTATTTTTGTTGATATGCAGCCAATTTTTATGTATCCATTCACTAATATTGAGGCCAGTAGGACGACATGGTAAGTTTTTCTTACATATATCTAGTAGATATATTAAAAAAATATATAGGATAAATATAAAGCTAGAGTAATTCATTCTGATAAATATTATTAGTATTATTATTAATTTATTTTAAAATAATATTATCATTTTGTTGAGGTAGGAGTCACATACTTCTATATAAATGCATTCGTTTAAATAATATCATTTTGTCTTGCTATACATACAGGACTGAGAAGAATTGATAGTTTGTTGAGGCCCGTACAAATGATCAGACTAGATCAAAGGAATTTAGGAGGTAGATGCATTATTAAAATTATTCTTTTTCTTTACTTGCTATTTGGAATTTTAGAAAGACTTATTCCATCAATTTAATTTCAGTGCAAAGGTATTACGCACCGCCGCAGACACTTGCTTACAGTTACGGGAACTATGATTTAATGTGCCAACTTTGTCGATATCATTATGGCCCACATAGATGTTCACTGTATTGCTCTCATCCTTATCCCAGGCAACCATCAAATCTTGGCGTCGGGGGCCTTCGATCGACAATTTAATTATTGGTCCCGTAAGAAAAAAAAGCAAAAATTATATATTGTATTTCAATAAGAAATTTATTTCAAAAATGTTTAACTTGTAACAAAAAATGTTTGTATTGATATCATAATGAAAAGCATATTTGTCAAAAATAAATCGCCAGTACACCCAATGATGTTTAAGTAATCGTTCCGATTCTCAGTCATTTTGCTGTGATAATGAAAAAGTAAGATAATTTCATCGCACAGAAAATGTTTACCTGGGTTAACAAACGTCACTAAATATCACCCTGAGTTAATTAAATGTCTCTCTTGCCTTAGATTTTATTTTTGAAAAATATTTTATCAATCCTCAAAGGAAGCCAATAATGGTGTATCACCGTCAGATTCGAGCCTTTTTAAATCAAATTAAAAACCTAATCTAAAAAATAATTATCATGATCAGTGATTGAGAATTTTGAAATAATTTTATAAGAATATTGATAATGCATAAATTTAACTCACAATCAGAAATCAGTTTTCATTACCTACATACCATTTATGTTTTTTGGAAAAATCATGCTAAATGATAGAAAAGAACAGTTATTTTAGTTTTTAGGAATGTTCATTAGTTAATGGTCAATCAAATTAAGATATATTTGGGTAAGTTAAATGAATCATAAATGTCAAGAATTTAATAATTTAGTAAACTATTCTAAATTACATCAATTAAACCTCGATGTATAGATCTATCTAAACTAGATATGTTCTTTGGAACAACATTCTTTATCTTTTAAACATCATTTGTCATTTCTTTTAAAATAAATTTATTACTACTAATTAAAACATCTATTTTCACGAATAAAATTTACAACAAATAAAAGAAATTAATCTAAATAAACCCAAATGTCTTGTCCTGTCCACACCAGGAGCGAGATACCGCGCCTATTACAGCAGGTGATTGATGGCAAATGTTAGACATGTAATTATTTTGATGAATTATCCGTAGAGTAATATCTTTAAAAATAGGACACAGCTAGCTCCAGATTTTACAGAAATAATGAATTATAATAGTTAATTTACCCCCTTGAATACATTTTCCCTGATAGTCACTTATGATTAAAATCAAAATAAAAGTAATCAGTGTAAAGATGAAAAAAAGTTCAAAAAACATGTACATGTACTTCAAGGTTTGCAGGTAGAAACTTATTTATAAAATACAAAATACGATGAGCTGCCTAATTGAGCTAGAAGACTTATCAGATAAAGATTAATAAAAGATCCTGAATAAAATAAAAGCATCTTTGTTAATTTAAAAATACTTAAAGGATAAAATAATATTTTCTTTTGTAATTACACAGATCTAGTGTTTCTTGTGATATTTTAATTCCATTTAAGAGATGTATGTAATTATAAGTGGAATATAATCAAATTCCTGAACTTATTGGTCACAAGTTTGTAAACTTTTTTCGAAATTTTGTCTGTTTACATATTGATTCTCACGCTTTATCATTTGATTGGAGTTAATTACTTATAATGCTGATGTTATCAAACACGTTATTCTTTGTAATCTATTATGATGATATCATTCAATTGTGAGGAAAATTTTATAATGCGCATTTGAATTCGAATTTATCTAATTTTCATTTCAAACTTGCATACCTTATGTATTGTATTTACCAATATGTTCAGGATTTCGGATGGATTCTGAAATTTGAGACGTTTAATTATAGATTCTAAAACTTTTGTAATACAGTAAAACTCGGTTATAGCGAACACGCTTATAATGAATTCACGCTTACAGCGAAGTGAATTTCATTCCCCATGCTTTAATTATTTCATGTTATAAACTTGACGGATATAACGAATTACGCTTATAACGAAGTTAAATTGGCCGTCCCTTGGACTTCGTTATAAGCGTGTTTTACTGTACAACGTAGCGGATGTTATAAAAACAGTTTTATTAGGTTATAAACTATTTTGTGATGATATTTATAATTGCAAATATAAAGGCAGAAAAAACTTTCCCTCAAAGGCTAACATTATCATTCTTTATTTATTTCATGTAGCTTCAGGGGGTTTGTTTGCTTACAACTGTGAATTTAGACTTATTTTATGCTAACAGTCATTACATCTGTTGAATTTATGTATTTTTTATTCGGTTCAAATTAAAGTAAGTTTATGTTTTATGTCAGTAAAAGATAGAACAAGTATTTTAATTTGTAAACAGTTAGTTAGTTTATAATTAAATATGGGGAATGAAATCAATATCAAGGCACACTGATTGGTTGCATGGTTTGTATTTAGTTATGCTGGCTCTATTTTAAAACCACATGCAATGTAGTAACAATTACTCTTTAATCATATTTTTTTAATTGTCATACTTGTCTTGAAAAAATACAGAAAATGCACTTGTCATTAAGTAGCTTCCGGTTAGACAATTTCATGAACGATCAATCACTCACTTAGTATTAACAGTGACTTTTACAAAGCAGTGGGTAAGGGAGGGATAAAGAAGTTGAAGTTGGCCTACGACTACGTATGAACTAGGAGACTATTATACAAGCTTGAAGCTTGAAAAAAAGAAATTCGAGCTGAATTACTAGAACGGTTTAAAAATTACCAACATGCGTCAACTCTGTGGGAAACTTGGTGTTTAAATTAACGAAATGGTTGAGTGTTTTAAAAGCCAATTACACTTTAAGCCTTTCTAAATCTTTGCGTTAAATGTAATCCACTCTTTACACCTGTTTTAAAACTGAACGCAGTGGTACAAATAAAGTGATTCAATATTGCCCTTCGTTGTATAATTAACTATTTAAACTCTGATTTAAAATGTGAGTTTTAGAATCTTTTTTTAATAATGGCAATATTTCAATGCACTGTATGATAGGTAACGAGATATTTTCTTCCAACTGACCCTTACGTTAATTCACGAAAAACACAATTTCCTGTTAACCAAAGGCTTTTATCAACACATCTTATGATAATTGCGTTTGCAATTAATTTATTGACATGTCATAAATACTTGCTTGTTTCTGAAGAATCCCAAACGAGATTGGATTAATTTTTAAATAAATTGAATTTAAAAAAATAAAGTTCACCTACATTTGCCATCTTTATCAGTTCTGACACGTCAAAATTTGATAAAATAATAAGTTATTAATCTTGAAGATTAATTTTGGATACAAAGAGCTGCATGGTTTCAGGTTCAAAACTACAACCATGTAGTCGGAGAGGAAAAAAGTGTAAGATTTCTAATGAAACACTCGCTCTATCGCATCATTGAAAACGCGTCTATAAAAGAAATCAGTGAAGTGTCTGGGTCATTTCAAACGACATGAAGGTATCCTTAAGTATCCTTGTTAGAAAATATTTTCATTCAATGTATATTTCCCACTATGTTTGCATTGAAAATGTGCAACGTTTAATTTTCTGTTTATAAACTATTCATTGGCTATGAGCACAAATATAAACGTCATCACGCGTTTGAGTATGTTTTATTATTAAATTAAATTAAACGTTTAATCTAACATAACCAACTTGATATGTATTTATGAAAAATAATCATTAAATCATATCTTCTCATTAGTAAAAAGGAATGTTCTCTAGAGAGTTTCTAGCACTATATTTTAGTCGCAGAAGCGAACTAAATAACATGTCCATATGGCGGTTTCATGTATGTTTCATATCCCTGACTAGGTTTTAAAGCGATGATACACAAATATTTCATGCAAATAAACATCAGTATAAATATAAAACACTGTGCCGGATTATAATTGCGGTGTCAAGGTGGCATTTTTGCATCCACTTCAGATGCATTTTCATACAAATTCAATATATCAAATGATAGACCATTATCTCAAGAGTATATAACCACTTTTGTTTTCACTGTATTTCACCTGTCAGTTGATATTTACCTTTAAAAACTAATACCCCATAGGAAAACAATTATCCCCACAGGAGAAAAACATTTCCTGCAGGAAATATTAAAAATAGGTTTTCTAAAAACTTTGTATCAGACAGTTAGTTTTCCTATAGGAAATTAAGATTTCCTATCGGATTTTAAAATCGTATGGGAGTTTTGTTCAAATCCTATCCGAATTTTAATTTTTATGGTAAGTTCCTTTATTCCGATTTCAGATTATTATATCCTACAGAAAAATCGTTTTCCATGGGAAAATTGTTTTCCTGTAGATTTTTTATAGGCTGATCTCTTCTGACAGGTGAGATACATTAGTAACTAATGTTATCAAAAACTCTCTAAGTAATGGTCTATCATATTGCATGCATGAATTTTTCGATACATGCAGCTTAGACGGGTGAAAAAAGTTCCATCTTGGGACTGGAATAATTATCCAGCACAGTGTTAGAAAATTCAAGCACTGAATTTTTAAATAAAAGTGTTATATAAAACATTCGATTTTATAATTCATGAAATTTTTCAATCGCATAACTTCCGTAACAGTTGTATAATCCTTATTTATTTTCAGTTGAAAAGGGTCATCGATCAGGATCTAGTAAATGAAAGATGCACATAGGTTTATAAAATTAAGGGATATTGATGATGCTATATAATAATACACTGTTTATCAGGATGCACCAGGTATCAAAATGTTGGTAAACACAATGAAAAATATTGTTTTGAAGTGTCAATGTCTGTGTAATATGAAGGAAATAATTAATAAAAATGTACCATGTTTTACCAAAATATGAAGAAAATAAGTAACAAATCTCAAGTTTTGCCCATTTTTGACAAATGAAATATATTTAAAATGCCTACAGTCTCTGCAAAAACGACCTAAACAAGCTCTTGATCTCTCCTTTAGAATGATGTCCAATCGAATATAGTTATCGGGATTACTTTTCCCAATGATTAAATGTAGAATGTCAAGAAACTTTTTTTATTTTCTACATAATTTCTTATAAGCCGTAAAGTACGAGAAAAAGATTTAACAAATCAATCATGACGTCATAATGGTTCTAGCACGAAAAAGTAACACTGGAATCATTTCCTACATCTTGACCATAACTAAAATTTTGATTTGGTTTAAACTGTTCTGGAGGAAAGACAAGTGAATTTAACAATAAATTTAATGTAAATTGACAGACATAGAAACCTGGGGGCAGAAAATATGTAAATATAATCGTTCTGTATAATTAAACAAATAGTCTGCCAAAATTGAGATGAAAAGTATAATAAAATACATTACACACAAAAAGCAAAATGAGAACTGACGACATCCTGGGAATCATGTTAGGAACGTTTGATTAATGACACACACTGTGTAGTTACATGGAGCTGCATTTGATTTTCAGCTAATATGGAAAAAACTTCCTCCTCTGTCGTGTATACCTGGTAGAAAGCGACAGACATGTTAGACAACCACAACGAACATTTATTACCGTATTAGAACTGCTGAACAGTTGTCACCGGCGGTCAAAGGTCTGATCACCATTTAACTAAATGTCAAATGCTATAATGGAGACGCTTTTTAATTGTTTTCACAATCAGGCGTTGACATTAAATGATTATTATTACAACAGTTGTTCAAAGTATGAAAAATGGTAATTACGTTAAATTTATGTGTGGGCGATTTTGATGTTGTGCATTTAGCATCATAAAACAGCATTTGCGTACAAGAATTTACTTTTTTCGTACTTCTTCACTTTTATGCAATAAATGAGGGTGTAAAATATTACTGTATTATAACCGGAATCTTCAGTTCAAAAAACCAATACGCAAATCTCAACTTATTAAACCAATAAAAAAATATTATGAATTGAAATACCTGATAAGAATTTTGAATTCTAATTAAATATGAAGATGAGAGATATAATGAAATTGAAATAATAAATGATTGATGTTTTTTTTTTCATTCATTCCCTTATATATGTGAAAAGGTTTTAAATGAAGTTAATAATGAGCTCACCTGTTGCCTTTCTCTTTGTCTTTCTCATAGTTTAATACGTAGTTTTGCTAAATTTCCTAAAATGTGATTACGTCGAACAGCGTCTGATTCAGTGTTAATACGTCTCTCGGTAAACATCTATTATTTGACAATAAAAATTCAAACTTCCTGAATCGTAAAAAATATAAATCACTTTAACGGGCAAGCCTTATGATCTGTCCCCTTTTTGGTCATGTTCTTTTTATAAATAAGACCTCATAATTAAAAGCTCGCAGTGCGTTGCGGCCACAGTTGTCTGTTTTCAAGTATACGTCTCTTGATGAACACAATATGTTGAAGGGGTCAATTTTTCTTGTGCTTTGCACACTTTGTGCTTGGAGATTTGTAACCGTCGACACATATTACCTACCTGGACAAATTAACTACCCAGGGCAAGGTAGGTTTCAAAATCTTTTTTCCCGGATAAACTAAAATTTACCATGATGGCTACATATTGCGGAAATAACTTATTAAAGGTTAAATCGTCATTGATTGGTTGTAAAATAGTCATGATTCGATATACTCTTTATTAATTCCAATTTATTAAATTATTCATTGTCTTCGATGTAATTTATTCATAAATAACAGATGTTCAAACTTTATCGATACAAACAAATTACCATTTTTATCTTTAATATATATAAATTATCTTTATATGAAATACTGGTATCTCATTTAGGTTTCATATCTCAATTTCAGTTCTTTCTTCTTAAAAGCACAATAATACAAAGGTGTTTTTTTTTCTAAAATAAGTAATGCGGATTATTTTGCATTAAAAAACCCGGATTTCGATTTTTTGCAGTGGTTCCAGGAATTGCTAGCTTCGATACAATTTGTGCCTACTGCCGCTTCGTCAACCTCCCTCAGTGTAGCATATACTGTGCCGGACAGCGCTTTGCCCCATCCTCCACGTCTTTTGGTTACCTTGGACAAACGTATCCACAGCCATTTCTAGTACAACCGTATCCAAAGATATACCGCCCAGTGTATTAGATATGTCATAGACTGAAGTACATAAAAATAAATACTTGTAAAAGATGATATTATAATTCGATAAATTCATCTAAAGAGAAAATAATCTGATCGGCTTGGGAATGTATAGGTACGAAAAATTGTATATAAAGGTATTAAAAAAGCTTATCAGGTCAAATCTGTGAAAATGAAAAAGATCACTAAAGTGTCATTTCAAAATACATTTGATGATGGCTTGAAATAGTAAAAAAAACTCTTTGAACAAAACTAAAATACAGATTAGTATAAATCGTTCATCAAGGGCACAACTTCTCACATTGCCTAGATTCCTGTGGTTAAAATCGAGGGGGGGGGGGGGCTGTACATGTACTATGTGGGGGGTCGTACGTAGTAGTGATCATAAAATGGCTTTGAAAGGTCTTTGGTTGTATTTAAATTTCCTTATTGATCACGATGCCACCCAAAAAAATTTAACGTACAATGAATTAAAAGGTCAACTGTTTCTGGTCATATGTAATGTGTAAATATATCGTGGCAGAAAAATCAGCGAATAGCTATTGTCTTCAATAAAAGTTAGCTGGATCCAACCTGAACCAGATGTCGCGAAAATAATACGATCAAGATTATCAATAGTCGATAGAAGTGTCATCTAATCCTTCAGAATTAACTAGGCCCTTTTACCCATTTCACAATAATGTATAATAATAAAGATACGACGCGCCAAGAGATGCTAACGATTAAATAGGCACCATACATACATGCCTCTTGAAATAGTCCGGAAGTCGAAAAAATTAAACTTAGTAACTTTCACCCAATTTATAACACAGATGTTTTTTGGCTTTTAAAAAAAGATATTTCTCTTCTCTTGGAAATACAAACGAACATACATATTTTTTAGGTTAAAGTGACTTTTTAGTTATCGTGTTACTATAATGGTCCTAAGAAATATAATTATATAAATGAAAATTGACAATAAGTCCTTCAGAGGTCGTAATAAACCAGATTATATCGTAGTGCGTGGTAACATTATCTAAAAACTCGTAGACGGGTGCTTTTTTATTTCGATTTAAGCTGAACTGGACAACATGGAGATGGTGGCCATCTCAAAGGGCCCCGCTGACATAATGGACAATATGATTAAAAGAATTTCAGAGAATTTTGCTTTGACCTGAACCTATAACTTCAAAATTTTCCACCTGGCATAGAACGTCTAATTCAATCTCATTACCCCTTACATACATGTATTTTTTTTTCAATCTGAACAGATTAACCAAATGGGAAATAATCTATGGTCTAAAACTGATAATAACGATATCTGCCATGACCTTAACATTGACTTGGTTCAAGATCACTTCACGCAATTAACCAAAAAGCTCTGTTTAGGTAAAGTTTAGCCAAAAAGGACTAAGAGGAAAGTACATAATATTACATGCTCATAAAAAAGGATGTTTGTTTGATCTGACATGATCTTGAAACTCAACCTACAAACATCATATAAGATCACTGCATACCTTTTAATCAAAGTCAGTATGTACGTGAAGTATGAGCCAGATTTGAGAAAAGGGAGAGAAGATATACTCCGGACAAGTATTTATTTATATAATATTGCTATGACCTTCACTTTTGACCTTAAAAATTGGTTCAAGCTCACTACACACCCGTTATTAATAATCTCTGTTTATTTTAAGTATGAGCCAAATAGGGCTTAGTGGAAAATATATAGGATTGTTTGCACGGTCCGATATGACCTTGACCTTGACCTACAAACCTTATGTAAGGTCAATGCACACTCTTTGACCATAGACACTATATGAGGGAAGTATGAGCTAGATTGGATCAAGGGGAGAGAAGATATGCTTCGGACAAGGATTTTATTTATAATTCTGCTATGACCTTTACCTTACACCTAGAAACATGGTTCAAGGTTCCTGCACACCCTTTACCCAAAGGCAATCTGTAGGTGAAGTAGGAGCCAGATTGGGTCAAGGGGGGGGGGGGAAGATATGCTCAGGACAAAAGATCTCAGACGGACAGGCGGATGGAAGGACGGGCGGACAGACTGATATTTATAGAGCGCCCGCGGAGCCTTAAAAACCAACATACACGGACGTGGTAGTCGTGAGTTGTCGGATAAGGTCAGAAAAGTGTGACAGGGAGTTTAACAGTACAAACAATCTTGACGGAAGTTCTAATGCGCTGAATGATGAAATAAATTAGATTGGACTTTATGAATACTTAATTCATATTAAGGCATACATAATTTGAATATTACAACTCTTTTACGATAATTCTTAAAAGAAAAATATTTGATTATATTCAATAAAAGTTGTTCTTAATAATGATAAAAGTTAACCTTTTCCGTAAGCATGCCACTCTTTTTATTCATTTATTCAATTACCAAAAATTAATCATTCATTTTAAATGCAAAACAAAATAAATCTCATGACTGAAGTCAACAAAGCTTGAGTTCATTTTGTGGACATTATGCGAAACTTGGTATTTATAAAAGCTTTGAAATATGCGTGGATTCGTGCTTTCAAAGCATTGTTTTAGAAAATGAATTTCTGAAATATTACCATATATTTTAAACAGATAATAACCTAATCCTTATGCAAAGGTAGCGTGGCGTTTAAAACTATGATATGAAAATATCATCGACCATTGTAACAATTAGATTAATCACTTAGCATTGCAATAATGAAGTTTTCTGGATTATTTCTTATTTCTGTGGTTTTTTGTCTCCAAATATTATTCAAAGACCTCAGTGAAGGTGCTACCCAATTGATAAAGAGAGGTAAGTAAATTACTTTAACTAAAAAAAAAGTTAATTAGAGTTTAGGGAGAAAATGAAAATGTTGTATTTAAAAAATGCGATTTAACCAAACAATTTCCTCTAAGTATTCAAAAAGGAATGGAGAAGATTTTCTCAGCCAAATAGTGTTTGATTAAATAGGTTTATTACAGACAATTCTACAACGAACAACACTGATGTCCTATGTGCTTACTGCCAGAGCATCCATGGAAAAGGGTCTCCAAAATGTTACACAGTTTGTGTAGGACCGGGATTATCTAGAAAACAAAGATCTAGTTCCCCGTTGTCGAACTCTGGATGTGCGGACTGTACACGCAGGCACGGGTTACGTTCCTTGCAATGTGCATCAGTTTGCTTCTCCAAAGGATAGGTTTACTGGAAACAAGCTCTCAGGGCCTGTACAACACCGATCAATGTTCACAAGACATACTGCTCACAGGAAAAGAGCAAACAGGAGCCTAATCTTCGGAGAAGAGACATGTTCCGACTCTTGTGTCAAAATATGTTCACAGTGTGTCTAGTTGTTTAAACATTTTAAAGCTTAGTGGTAATTAGTTTGAATCCGTTCAGATTTATTTGTTGTCATCGTAGATGAGAATTGAAGAATTGATATAGACAATAAACTCACTGACAAAAGGAATTCGGTAAATATTTAATTTTTGAAATGAGTATATTTACGTTTCTGCAAGAAGATCAAATCTGACTGCACACATTTGCATGACCATGCCCCTTAATTTAAACTGATTAAATCCACAATCCATCAAATTGATAACAAAAGAAAATTTTTAATCACAACACTGAAATCATTTATTTATAACTCAGATAATGTTTTAATTTTGAGAATTAAGATTAAGTCAAAAGAGTAGTGGTTATTTTGTAATAATTTTGGTAAAGATATTAGATATCATGCTTTCAACCAGAAACTCATGTCATACTGACTTATCTTGAGCATACTGAATGTATACAAATACAAATAAACAAAGTAACAGTGTTTTGATTATGCTTTGCTTTAACATGTACACTAATTTAGTAAAAATGGACTTTAAATATTCAATAATAAGATTTGTTCGTTTCTTCATGTAACAGCTCGTGAACTACAATCAGAGCTTTCAAAATCAATAGTTAAATAAATAAATACTTATTTTTGGAAATGATTTATTGAAGTTTAAGCAAAAGCTCTTAATGATAATTTTTCTAATTTTAAAATAATTGACCAAAAATCTTTTAAACATTTTTGAAAAGGTAAAAATTAAAAAAAGCCCTAGCGGGCCTCAAACCCATGACTTACAGGTTCGTAATGAACGTTCTTACCTCTTATGTGATAATTTTGGAGAGAAAAAGATTAATGATATTATGCTTGATTTTATTGTTTAGTTCGATAGGAGAATAAAAAAATGACAATAACGAACCGTGAACCATCTCAAAATCCATAAAACGAAATACAAATTCAAAGAAGAGCAACACGGACTTCAAGATAGATAGAGGTAGGATCAGGAGGTAGGATCAGGTGCCTAGGAAGAGTGAGCATCCTCTGCTAACCGGTGTCGTATAATTTAAGGTCCGCCTCGTAAAATGATCCGGCCGGACCTTTAATGTTAACATTTAAGGTCCGGCTTTGTCCTATAAGAAAAGGTCCTACCCGCAGTCACTAATTAAACTGTTTAAGTATATAATTATTCTTTTTGCTTATGTACTTGTATCTTGAATATGTCTTTGTTTACATAACCTTAGCGTATGGTATACGTATGACCGTTTTACTAAATACATTACTTTGTGGATATGGACTATATGTATTTTCATTTATATTCTGTGCTGGATATTTACTGACTCACTTCGGGTAGGGACTCCTTTAAAAGAATTACAAAATAATACCACTTATTTTGTAACAAAGAACTCGAAATTGAAAAAATTAAAATGAAAAATATACCCCAGATCGTTTATGTAAGGTGGACCTTTTCTTATACGGGCCGGACCCTTTTAGAGCAAAGGCAGACCCTAAATGTTAACATTAAGGGTCAACCCCGGACCATTTTACGGGGCGGACCTTAAATTATACGACATCCACCGTGTGCTCTTAGTCGTAATCGGGAAAAAACCCCGGAAAAGTCCGTAGACAATTTTGTGAATGTATATGTCACAATACTGAGAGGTCCTATACAAAGAAATGGGATTCTTATCGAACAAAACCATTACAAGATAAAAAAAAAAAAAAAAAACTTTTTAACTGTTCATTTTATTGTCGAGTTTTAAGGGAGTTTTATTTTTATATTTATATAATTTATGTGGAATTGTGACTTTGTAGAAAATGTCATGTTCACACGTATATAGAAAATTTGAAATGTAACAAGATTCTTTTTCTCAACAATCGAAGTAGCATGTAATATTTTCTTCTTTGAATTATACATATACATGGGATAAACAAATAATTTGTTAAATGTATGTAATAAACATAAACACTTTTCTTAATACCGCAAAATTTTACAAAGCCATAATTTCACAAGATCTTTCATTATTTTGAGGAAAACAGCAATCTTTAGCTAAAAAACCGACTACGTGAATTTCATATGCTTTACATTCTTAATCGAATTGAAATTGATCGCCAATTCTGTTATAAGTACATAAATTGCAATAACGTTCACTGCCTACCTCTACAAGAAGGTGATCATTTGTCTTTTAACTAATATTTTCCTCATTGGCTAGGTAACAATAATAAGGAGCGTTAACATTGAATACTCGTTATATAAATTCTGTATTTGACTCCTTTAGAAGATTCTTGAATTGTATCATTATGCCATTTTTGTAAAAATCGATATCTTAACCTTTAATGAACAGGTGACCATCATTGTAGTTATTCACTGAAATGAAAGATATTTATTTAATCTTTTCTAATATATAAGCAACTGTAAATCAAACTTTGCCGTAGTTAAGACCGCCGATACAAACAAGATTAATTATTCTTAACAAACATCCAATCTAGAAAGCTATAAAAATTATATTTTAATTGTTTTAAATTTCCCCTGTAAACAGCACCGTTTTAAAACACTAATTAGACAAGAACGATTTCTGTTCACTTCTTATAACATTAATGGGCTTTTTGTTGATTCTTGTCGGACAATATGACATGAAAATAATTAATAGGTGGATTTTCCCTAACTTATTTTAAAATTACAAAGATTTCCGCATTCTGACAGCGGACATCTGTGGCGAACGTAGTATAAAGCCTGTGTATCCGGATCTTCAATTGAACTGATTTCTGAACAATGAGAGGAACAGGTGCTCTGTTGGTCTGGCTAGTGATAGTAAACGGTCCAGGATTGGTTCTGGCCAAAGATAAAATTGAAGGTAAGAAAAAATATTGAAATACGTAATCGCATGAATTTCATACATCTTCTAAAAGCATTGTTTAATTTTCTTAATACACTTAACATTTAAATGTAAAATTTGAATGAAATGATTTTCTCCCACAGGCGGATTTATCCCTATTTGTAGGATATGTGAACTTATCTACGGAATATTTTCCCCACAGTGTTATTCTCACTGTATGAATCCAATACCTTATCCTGGACCTGTTGTATCTCCGCCTCAAACCGGGGTCCCCAGTTATGACATTCAGTGTGCCTTCTGTCAATTTATCCATGGCGTCGGATCTCCACAGTGCAACATTGTTTGTCACGGTAAAAGGCCTGAAACCTCTGGGACCAGTTTCTGCGTGTTTTGTCTGTTCATATATGGACCAAATTCCAATCAGTGCACACACATGTGTCCAGTTATAGGTTCGATTACGAGCAGAGTCAATGATCCTATTTGCGCGAGATGCCAACAGGAACATGGCATTGGATCTCCCCGTTGTCAAACAGTGTGTGTTCCAAACGCATTTTCTATTGCAAATAGCAACAACATAGCCAGCATGACTGCAGGGAATTCGGCCGGTTATCTAAGGAAACCTGTTAAAAGACTTGGAGTGTACTGAAAATCCTGCTATGTCAAGTTGAACGTTGTACTTAATGCTTTAAACAGTGCTTCTTTTCAGATCCTCTTCTCGTGGTACATATTTTAAAATGTTTGCTTTGTTCTTTTGTTTACTCTAAGGTGCATTTTGAGGTTTAACTATCATTTAGCAATGAGAAAACAATATGTTTGCTTATATTGGGAATGTAATATGCAATAAATAAATTTGCCAATTAACACAGGATATGCACTTCTTTATAACTTTTGTAGATTCGTCTTTTTTCCCCTCGAGCTCGTAATCATGATTTAATTTCTTATATTTTTGCAAGGATTTTAAAAACTCACATACTCAACGATCAATAACAACCACAACCTCGAACTACTGACTCAGAATGGTATCAATTATTTTGTTGATTAAAAGTTAAGATATAAAACATTGTGGATATATTCTTAGTTCGGCTTTTATAGACACTCTACTAAGTAATAAACTCGGCTAAAAGAGCTTGGATATCCTGTACACCAGTCAACAAAATAGGCAGACAAATGTATTGTGCTCTCTATTTAAGGTAACTCCATAGTCGTAAAATTCTCTGATGAAAGTTGAAAAACCGAACTGATTTCAACTTTATAGACTTAAATGTCATCAATCGTTATAAAATATATACATGTCATCACACTTTTGGGGATGCCAGATAAACATAAACTTAAGCATATTTTAGCATCAGAAAATGTAATCTTTTTTGTTAAAAGTAAAATCTTGTAGGCAAAATTTTGTTTTTTTTGTTTAATTTTAATGTCAACTTTATCAGAAAATTAAAACTACAAAACTATTTTAAAATTAATCGTTGGGATAAGAAAAACTATAGCATTTAGATAACAACTGAGAGAAAAGTCTGAAAAAGAGTTATTTCCCCTTTGCATAGATAAGATGTATAAAGAATTTGAAATTTATGATAAAATTAAGCTGCAAAAATATTTTGAACCTACAAATAATTCCAATGATATCCATGTGATTATATTCACATAAAATAAATAAAACTATCTTGCACAAATTTTAAAAAATTCAAAGTTTTACAAAAAAGTATGACATCACAGAACACTGGATCTACTTTATGGGGAATGCCTGTCTTTTTACCCCAAAAACCTTCAAAACTATTCCTGCTGGAAAAAATCCTTTTGTCATGATGTAAATTTTGAATATACCGGGTGGAAGTAAAAACAAAATTTACAACATGACAACTTGTAAATTTTGTATTTACTGCCACCCGGTAAATTCAAAATTTACAACTGGACACTTCCTCTGTTAAAAAAAAAATCCGAACGAAATATGAAATAACTGGTTATTGAAAAGTGCTTAAAATAAATAAATTATCATATTTTTTAGGAATTGTTTAGAGATTGTTTGATCGGGTATTAAAGTCTACCCATATCTTTAAGAGTCATAATTGTCTGTTTAATAAATTACTTGCATTTATTTCAAATGATTAAATATTGATCTTGTAGGGGAACTTTCAACCTGAAGTTTTTACATTGGATTACTGCCCCAAACCAAAAACATTATAAGATATCAAGATCTTTGTGTCAGTTTTTCGGCATTATCATAGTGTATTGAAATTATTTTTCACTGTCATGACTGTCATCAGTTTGTGTAATGCCAAATTTCTACACGTATATACCCGAATTAACATACGTGTTAATTGCAAAGTTCCCATAAGGTAGAACTTGTAGCTGGCTATTTATTTTTTTTAACAAATTTGTTTATTTTTCTTAAGCCTGAATATCTAATGTGAATACTGATATCAACAAACATTAATTTTCATTAAAACTTAATATATTATTGGAATTTTAATACACGTATCTCTTCCTCCTAGACATACAATGGCTCTCTTATTTTATTCATCTGTGATCATATAAAATATACATATATACAGAATGATGTATAATAAAATTAACACATGCAGAATTTTCAATTTTCGACTGTGACTAACATTCTCAGCTTAGCAGGACAGGATATCTAGAATTACATTAAAACATTTACACGTACAGGTACACGTTACAACTGCTAAACAAGAAAAGTAATGTGAGCTGGTACGCGTTGTTCTAACTTGTAACCTACACGTACAAGTTCGCGTTCCCGTTGGTCTGCTAAACCTCTCTATTATGAGTTCTAAACATCATAAGGTGTCAGTAAATATGCCCCTTTCATTTTAATTATTTCAGACGTTTCAGAGTGCAGAGATTACACATACTACATTACAACGATTTGCCCCTGGTCTATTCAATTTAACTAATAATTTGATTATTGTTTGATGGATTAAATATAAGTCTGTCAGATCGTAAAATACAATAGGAATTCTTATGAATTCTTATCATATACCTCTGATGGTCTGTAAGGAATTAAAAAAAACATATCGTCTCAAACATTGTAATTGTTACTAAATCAATCTGAATTTGCAAAAGTTTCCACTATGCATGGTTGAACTCTAAAAATGTTCTTTGCTGAACTGATTAGATAAGACAGATCTCTCATTAAAACAGAAATCCCTTTAAATGATAAAAATCCAGAATTACAAAAAAGACCACCAAGACAACCAAAAACCAATCACAGCAATTCAAATTATTTTCACTTATATGTGAAACGCATTGTGGAACGCGATGGTTGTATATACGGTTCTTCTAATGGTGATTCTTGTTTTGTATACAAATGGTTGGTTTTTTCAGTACATAAGTAATGAAGGTAAGGTTTTTCACTTTGTCATTTTGATATTACAAAAAAACTAAGTAATCAATTGATTAATTTATACGATGAGGTTTATGAAGGAAAAAATATCATCTTTCTTAAAGAATTTCCACAGTTTCTTAATAAAGTTTTACACCTCAATCAATGGGTTTTTGTTGATACCAATAAAACGACTTGATACACTAAATTGAATTTCTTAAAAATTTTTAATCATAACCAAGTTTTCCCATGCTACTTATTCCATTAGTTTTTTAGGCATTTAAACGAGAATAAACATACCTGTCAAAGAAGTACAGTTGAAATCGATACAAGGGGAAAAATCCTTTCTTCATAGACACTTAAAGGGGCATGGTCACGATTTTGGTCGAAAATTATTTTTCCGATTTTAATAATTACAATGCTTCAGAAAGGCATTTCTAACAGGCAACCGAAATTTGAGTGTTATTTGTTGAGTTATAAGCGAGTTACAGAGCTTGAAATTCTTCGCTTTGTAAACAAAGCGTTTGTTTACATTTTGAACGTTGAAGTAAAAATTTCAGTTTTAAACTGAAAACGAATGTGTTAAACGTTTGAAACTGTTTATTCATGCTTAAAATAAATAAAAAAGATAGACAAATAACTGGAAAAAGATTTTTTATTGGTATATTGAACCTATATAAACAAAAACAGGGCACGAGTCTTGTTTACATGACTGAGAATTGTTTATCCTGTATCTTACTTATAACTCTAGGAATGACTCTGAAATTTTATTTGATCATTAGAAATGCATTTTTAAAGCATTGTAAATAATTAAAACATAAAAACAGAATTTGACCAAAATCGTGACCATGCCCCTTTAAACATGAACAAAAACAATTTCCTTACGGAGATTTATGCACCTCTCGTATTTATGAAATATCTTTGAATCACATTCTTTTCAATTAAAGGGTAATTTGATTAATACTTCTTTTATTAAATGTAAAAAACGTCCTTGGAACAGCAGCACTGAGACCCCCCCCCCCCCAAAAAAAAAAATAGTATTGAGGCAATACACACCGTTTGAGTGGAACTAACTGTAAAATTGACATGGTTTATAAACTTTCTTTTATGTTTTTAAGTTTAAAATTAACTGAGACTAATAGGTATTTCTGATCTGATAATCAAAAGAAGACGTTCGTTTAATATGTAGAATAATACCCGCGGCGTTTCTTTGATCTGGACAAAAACTGTATTAGAATTTTGCATATTTTCTGTTAGATTTGTCTCACATATTCGTACGACAAACATTAGATATATAATATACTCGAATTTGTTGACCTAATACAAATTATTTGCCAGCAGAATAAGGACAATATAAGTAGTTTATTACTATAAATAATGTATTGTTATCATCATTTCATTTTTTGTAAAATTGAATGAAAAATCGATAGGGTTTGGAAAACTGGAGAGAAAAATTTAGACTTTAAAAATTTTGCTCAAACCTTTTGCTTTGTATCTATCTAGCTACTAGTACACTGCTCTTCATAAAAGTTAATTGTTTTTAAAAAGGTTAAGAACTGTGTAATATTTTCCCACTCAATAAAATTTCAGCCATAGTATAAATTTTATTTTTTTTCCAATTTTTTAAAATTGAATAAATGCCACTAACCCAAATAGTAGATCACTGACTAATTTTTTTCAAAAATGATAAATTACACTACGATCAAAGGCCTACAACATACAGAAGATTTTTTTTCAATTATAAAATGCAATTCTTTCATAGGAAATGAAACTCAATTCGACACTGTTCACTTAAGACAAATGTCAAGTCAAACAAACCTTCAACATATAAAGGTCTTGAGTTGAGAATATACAAAACATTGTTGCAATCCTTTCTTTGAACATAGATTTCTTTTCAAAATTGTAAAAAGCTTTATATATATATTAACCGTTGTATAAAAAACAATTGCACCTCGGGAAAAAAATTCAAATATTAATCAATTTGATTGTCTCGTTACAGATGAAAGAGAATACATAACAATTACATCTCAACTGTATGACGTCATGTGCCGATTTTGCGTGCAGTCATTCAGTCACGAGTGTCTCCGTGTCTGTCAGTAATGCAGACCTACAGCAACCTAAATAAACGCCAGTCACGACAAACTTATGGCTGAAATTGGATTGCATTAAGTTGGATCCAGCAAAAAAAGAAGTTTTGATAAAATTTGGCATACCCGGCAACTAATAAAGATAAATTTCCCCTAGTCTTGTTTTTGTTTTGTTTTGTTTCGTTTATTTTACTTTATGTTTTGTTTCTTTTTATATTTCGCGATTAGGTAAACATTTACATTTCAGAAAAAAGGAAGTAATATATACATGGCTCCGAGTCGAACCTCTACTTTCAGATATTTTTATAAGCGTCTTTTTTTTAACTTATTGCAAAACGGTGCATTAATTGTAAATTTTGTTACGTTTCATCGTCGTGACATTTTGATAAAATATATGATAAATTCATGGTAGAGGATGTTAGACATTCAATTTGTTGGTTTATTCTTAATAAAATTTGCTCACGTTTCTTTTTCATTCTCAAATGAAATTTGAGAATACGGATAATATTCTCGAAGCACCTTCCTTGCTATGATCTTTTTGGATTTATTGCATAAAAGTATTATATTACGATACGTGAAATTGAGCACATCGTTCATAATTTTGTTTTTCATTTAACACATTTCACGGTGTTTTATTAAACGTAACAAAAAACGTCAGCAAATAGGAAGGTCCGATTTTCACATTTTTTTTTTATAATTTTGTTTTTTTGTTTTTTTAGGGGGAGGGGTGTTTTGGGGGCTTTTTGGGAAGGGGTTAGCATAATTTTGTATTGCTCTTGTTTTGTTTTTGTTTTTTTTTTGGTTTTTGTATGTTGGTAAATTCAATCCACAACCCTTTTTGAAATTTTCTTAAGATTTAACATACAATGCCTTTTAATGGGTGCATGATTTGAAATACAAATATATTCCTTATCAAATGCCATCGACATCACATCTTTGAAACCTCAACACAATTTTTAATGGAAGATAACGTATTATCGGTTTTAAATTTTTATCTTCCATTAAAAATTGTAACGTCGATGGTTACAAAAGAACACAAATTTTCTTTTTTGTAATGATTAACAAAATTTTTAAAAATGCTAATAAAAAAGTGTAACTAAAGAGTTTTGACCTATCTAGCTTTCATGTGAGAACCAGTCCCTTTTTTAAATTTCATTAAACAGCCCAAGTGACAGGTTGTTAAACAACTGTTTTGAAATATTTTTTGAGACATCTTAAGATTATACGAAGGACCAGACTCTGATATTCTAATTGGTGTTGTTTTCCTGAAATATTAAAAGTGACATTCTGTTTGTTCAATATTGTTTTTAAATCTCCTATTTGAATCATTTTAAATATGGGCTTCACAGGATTATCATGCGACCAACCAAGTTCATATCCCGGTGAACTTTTTGACTTGCTGTTATTTCTTAAGTGTTTCTAGGCCCTCTATATGAAGTGTAAGACCTTATTTTACAGCCCCTGTGAATCATTAAAACTTTTGCTCGACATCATTATTATTACTTATGTTATTTTTCCTTTATATAAATGGAGAAGAACATCTTATTCGTCAAATCTTTATCTCTGTATTGTGACGTATTTGTGGCGTTTTACATTCATTGAATTTAGATTAATATTTTGAACATCTTTCGTTCAATGTTGCTTTTTTAAAAAATCTCCTTTTTGAGATAGTCAAAGGTTTGGTTATCTGACCCTTTAAATCCCTTGATGACGTTATATTTAAACATTGAATCATTTTTTGAAAGATACAGCCTCATAACTGAAGCAGTGTGTGCATAAAAGTTGAGGAACGCGCTAATTTTTAATCATGCATCGCTGCATTTATAAGAATGTATCTTTCAAAAAATTATTATTTAATGCTTATATCTTAATATTTTTTAAATTCTTTCCTTGTCTGCAAATGTGATTGACACATTAACATTCCCATTTTATCCCAAGGGTAAGTTCATATAAATGGAAGAGCCACTGTAACAGCCACAAACGTGAACTTTGATTTTTGCTTTTGATGTTGCATTTTACATTGTTCAACGTTTGTGATGTCATAAGACAACTCGACATTTTAACCTTTCAGTGCCCTGTGTGTATTACAGCGTTATAACTGCAATAGTTTTCCAAACACTTTACATGCAAAAAATATGTTGAATGTAAATATAGTGTAATTGTCGTAGATTTCAACACACTTTACAGACAAAAAATATGTGAAATGTAAACATATAAATTTATTCAATACAACGTTTTGCTGCTTTACTGTATCATATACAATTTTCTAACAAAAAATGATTATAAGAATATTAATATTAAAAGATTAAAGACTTTTTACCCTTCTAAAACCGATATGTGAAGAGCAAATCAGACAATCCCTTTTTATGGTCCCAAAAACATTTATTATTTTAAATCTTTTTTGTTCAACAATTTTCAGAAATTTCTCTTTTATAGAGAGGCATGTTAAACGGGCCAGGTTTCAACTCCTTTTTGGACCACATGGCTTAATTTGACTTGTTTGTTACATGTTGTTAGAATATCTTATATTCAATGATGCTCATCAAAATATTTGTCGTTTTCTATAAGTTTCGATTAAACAATGCCATACAAAATACTGAACAAATGTAGACTGTTTCAGTATATCTTATAGTATATCCATACTATTTCTGTTCTACTAACAGCTCAGAATGTTTAGTGATCGTTTCTTCTGAGACAGGTGAACTAGGTACACGTCAACGGTACTTCTTTGTTCTCATCAGTTATCAAGGTAAACAACCTTTCGAAGAAAGACTTTGCTTCTGTGTTATTTCTCAATCCAGCGTTTCATTTCCCACGGTAAAAATGTTTGTTATTTAATTCAACCCGAAATATTTATAAATAAGTTTATCATCAGGTCCAACTTCACTTTACATGACCTTCTGCTATATTGCCATTTGTTATTTGCTCATAAATTACCCCATTAAAGTCAAGGCATTTCTGCTAGCCATCGATTTATTTTTTTTTTTATATCTTAACGTTTTAAAAGTATAGCACATCTATGCTCTTTAATGTAAGAGTTCAGGGCTAATGCCTTTTCATATCAAAATTCATTTAATCCTTCATGACTTGGCATATTTGTGTTTTGTCTTTAAAACAATTATAGTCTTTTCCCAATAATTGTAATACAGTTATGGTTTTTACATTTTATTAAGGTCTTCAGTTTCCACGGAAGAACTTATTGTTATTGCCTTGTTTCTTTTTCACTTTTATTATTATTGGTTTTTTTCTGTCAAGTTTTCTCAAAAATACCTCAGCCGATTTTCATGAAACTTTCAGATCTTATTCATGACAAAATTTGTAAGAAAATTACGCGAGCATTTTTTAGTCGTCACTTCCGGTACCGATATATTAAAAATTTTCCGTTTTTGCTTGTTCACAGTTTTTCTTGAAAAGCATTTAAGATAGGACTTTCAAATTTTTAGGAATGATAGAAAGTTGTTAGCCGCAGTGCCCTTTGCATATCCGAACGTCTGCCGTTACTTCCGGTCGTCACTTGAAGGAACTGAAAAACCTTATTTTTTTATTATTTTTGTTTTGAAAATTTTTATGTTACTATTCGATAGAGACACTTAAATAACTTCAGAATATGAAATTTGTTTTGAAATCGATCCACGCATTCTCGAGATTTTGGGCTCTAAAGTTCTGAAGCGAGAGTCCGCGTAGCTCAGTCGTTAGAGTGGCGGACTTGTGCCTAGGCGACCCGTGTTCATTCCCAAAGTGCCGTATTTTTTCTTTCTTAATTATGTGTTGTTTAACGATTTTATCTTTATCTTTAAACAATCTTGTGTTGTTTAACGATTTAATCTTCATCTTTAAAATGATTGATTTTTAATGTTTTCTATTTGATTTTTATCATAAATTAAAATTATTAAAATCAAAACAAATATAAAGCTCGTTTCTGTTAGCAGCTCGCTAAATTCAGACGCTCGTCGCATCGCTGGTATCAAAGAAATGCCGCCGAAGTGCAATGCGACCGCATTAGAGTTCGCTAGGTCGTTTTGTCGGCATCGAAGAAATGCCGACATCTCAACGTATGCACACAAAATTGAGCAATGCATCAAGGTTTTACGTATTCTAAATGGCTTTAAAAGGAGGACTGTTTAGTATATATTCACATTTACAGATACATGGAAGCATGTATACATGCGTTTATTGACACATGTTGCTTATATATTGATTTCCTAAACACATTTTAAAAAACTAAAATTTCTCTCTCTCTCTCTCTCTCTCTCTCTTTCTCTCTCTCTCTCTCTCTCAAATTTGAGGCCCCGAGTCAGAAAGGTAATAGAGTCAGAAAGGTAATTATACGATAAATCCTCTTACAGCTTCACAACTGTCTGTTCCAACACAGATTTGATTGTACATTTCTCTACAATATTTACGTACCTCAAAAATATTCAACAGTGTCGGTATAAGTAATATATATTATTTGTAAGTGTATAGCTAGATAAACAACAAACATTCATATCTGTATACATTAACTTAGCGAAAATCTTTATTTGGGTATGGTATAAACTTATTAATTCGGATTTTGAAATTATTCTCCTCTGGGAATCAATCTCGTTTCAACAATGCCCCAGTTGATTTTAGACTTTTGACGAGTCATCGGCCAGAGTATAAAACACTGTGCCGGATAATTATGCCAGTGCCAAGGTGGCATTTTTGCATCCGCTTAAGATGCAGTTTCGGAAAAATCCATGTATACCAAATGATAGACCATTGTCTAGAGAGTGTATAACCACTTTTGTTTTTAGTGTGTTTCACCTGACAGGTGAGATATTTACCTTTAAAAATAAATATCCCATAGGAAAATGATAATTCCCATAGGATAATTGATTCTCCTACAGGAAATATTGACAATCCTATAGGATTTTATAAAAGTCCTGTAGGAATTGTATTTCCTATAGGAGAATGGTATTTCCTGTAGGAATTTGATTCAGACATATAGATTTCCTATAGGATATTAAGTTTTCCTATCGGATTTTATCAAATCCTATCGGAATTGAAATTCCTATAGGAAGTTCTTGTATCCCGATAGGAAACTTAAAATTACCTATAGGAATATTGTTTTTCCTATGGGAAAAATTATTTTCGTATAGAAATTTATTTTTGAAAGGTAAATATCTCACCTGACAGGTGAGATACAATGATAAAAAAGGTGGATGTTAACTCTTTAAGCAATAGTCTATCATACGGCATATTTGAATTTTTCGTCATATGCAGCTTAAGCGGGTGCAAAAATGCCACCTTGGCACTGGCATAATTATCCAGCACAGTGTTATAATCTCTCTTGGATTGGAATCCTCTCAAATTTGCTGATGATATGCTTAAAATAATTGATGAAAGAAAATGTTTTTCATTTAACTTATAGAGCAAGTTGGATTGAAAATACACTTCTTATAACAACAGCATCAATCCAATGTTTTCTCAGACGTCCGTGTCAATTTGCTCCCATTTCAAATGTTTTGACTGTATGAGGTAAAATTTACGTAAGCTGTGTATGTCCAATCTTGCTAGTTAATTTTCCACAAACTTAATTATGTAACCTTGCTGGTTAGGTAGGTGAATTTTCGTATGCTTGTGACCGCCAGTTTACAAAATTAACATATTAATTGTATGAAGTTCATGCACTTTTTTTAAAAAATCAGATTCAACATATAAAATTTAGAATTTTCAATCACAATAAAAGCGACCTTTTAATGTCTATTGAAATTCTTATAGACGGTGAAATTGAATTAGATGACGTGCTTAGAAATGATAGAAAAAACCCAAATATCCCTATATTTTATGGTGCACTCAAACGGAAGACCTTTCGTTGCTCGCAACGAGCGTCTAGTTGGGATTATTTTTATTTTCTCACTCTGATTATGGGTTTTTTCTTATTTAGCTAAACACACCAACAAAAATTCCATCACAATGTTCATAACTGAAGAATTTTCCTTTATTAACCATCTAATAATGATACAGACATACAAAAAAGGATTTATATACTACACATATAATATATTGTTTATCCAAAAACAATTGATTTAGATTAGGAAAAACACAATTTACCTGCATACAATTAAGATATGATTGTCAGAACAAACTTGTGAAAGTTTAATACAATTTTATTCATTTTTAAAGACAAAATCTAAATCACATTGACAATAAATTGTAAATAAATAAATAATGTACTGATATAACACTCTAAGTCACAATCTTATGTCTGTCGACAGCATGTTCAAAATTCAAGTACAACTCCTTAACATGCACTCAAGACTTGCAGGCACATTTGCCCAGCTAGACAGCCAACGTACTTATTTAACTTTTGTACAGGATGCTTCAATGCAAAATTCAAGGAGTAATTAGTTGGACCATAATCAAAATTTTAAAATTTCCTTTGGTGGAGTATTTTAATTTGATATTACCTTCAAAATGATATCATGATCAAGAATTAAGAAATGAAGATAATAATTTTTCTATTGATCGACGTATCAAAGAAAAAAATGACCGGAAAACTTCATTAATGCGCGTAGCGCATGTTTTCAAGTTGTATTAATGCCGTAATGTGTATATATCCCGTTGTTTAATTCGATTAAATTGTAAATATGCAAGAGGCGCAACTCAAGTTGCTCGCTAGATAGCGCCACCACATCAGCGAGTTTTCGTAATGAAATCCGCCAAGGGTTTATGGGGAGCAAAGTGGACAGAAAACCCTTGGCTAGCGAATATGTCACAGATATGGACCCAACCTACCCCAGAGGATCATACTTTGAAAAAATTTGAATTTATATTACATGAAGATACTTCCTCACCAGTTTAAGTTTTTCTGGTCAATTGGGTTTTGAGATGAAGATTTTCCATTAATACTTAATAATATCCTTTCGATAGAAGCATGTCCCTTCATTTTAACAAACTTGAACCTTTCTCATTCCCATTCAATAATGTGTTGTGCCAAGTGTGGTTGAAATAAGTGGTTCTAAAGAAGAAGTCGAAAATGTAAAAAAAAAAAAATTAACAGACGGACGGACAGACAGACGGACGAACGCCGGAAAAAAGCTTAAATGTTCAGAACAACTCACTTCAGATATCAGCTCAGGTGGGCTAAAAGTACACCTTACGCAACTTATACGAAATATATAATTACTTAATATGATAAACATATTTGGAAAAGTGTCTTGAATTCTTTTCTGAGAGAGTCGATTTTCCAACTGTAAATAAAAGGGTTGATTGCAGAGTTGACGCTTGCAAGAAGACAAACTGCAAACATTAATGAATGCGAGGGCTCAAACTGAAACACAGTCATAAACATGACTATGACAAACGGTCCAGTGAGTAGGACCAACAGACTTATAATCATTCCAACAACTTTTAACGATTCAAACACCTTTTTCTTCCCTGCCTCCGTGATGTAAAGAGTGTTTTCAGTAGAGGAGTTTGCTGAAGTCGCGTTTTGACTATGATTATGGCTGTTCTTAACCTGCCAAGCAAAAGTTCTGATATACCTTTTGCGGACTCTGTTTAAGGTAAACAAGTAGAGGATAATTGTCGACAACATGATAATCATTGATATTGTTCCATACCCAGCAATAAAGGCTTGAAAATTATCACCGTAAATGGTTATCACATTGCAAATTTTACTATTTTTTGACGTAGGTCTGATAAGCGCATAATGCATGACCAGAACTACACTCCAGCTCACAGAATAAATTATGTACTTTCGTTTTCCTTGCAGAAGGCGGTCGTTCCACGGACTACCGATGGCAACCAAAAACCTATGGAAACTAATCAGGAATGTCTGAAACAGGGACATAAATGCGCCTACGGCTACAACAACTGTTGACAAGATACAGGGTACATAAAATCCGGACCAAGCAGGGATAAGCATTCGTAGACTGGTAATAAAACCACTGAGTCCGATTGAAAGATCGCATATAGACAAACAAATTACTAGGTTATGATGGCGATTTGCTCGAACGGACTTACTCTTAAGGAATATTACAAGAACAGTAAAATTAACTATGGTTATCACCAAGGTAACTATCAATCCCAAGGTGGCAATGGGTGCGGAGAATGAGTTGATGTCTGTCCAATTGCTTGCCTTTGATTCACATTCTGTGCAGTTGCTCATTTTCATGGACCAAAATCTACAAAAAATAATGTTAGATTTCAAACCTTATTATTTCAACCAAAGCTTTTTGCAATAAGTATTGTTTTGCCTCGGACTAGAATGTCGCGACGTCATTGGATGAAACGCGTCACGTGGCTGCCTTACAAATTTCTTTAAAAGGCAAGCGTCAAAATTTATAGCGCAACATGGCGGACGTAACGTTATTTGAGCTGATTTTCTACACAAACGTTTGTTTACATATAAAACTTTAGGTCCTCGACAAAACAAAACACTTATTAGGTTTGTTACTGACTGTTTAAAGAAATTTGTGGGATCAGTAAAGTCCATAGAAGGCTCGGCTCCGCCTCGCCTTCTATGGACTTTACCGACCCCACAAATTTCTTTAAACAGTCAGTAACAAACCTAATAAGTAATATTGTTTCTTTTTGTCCAATCTTTGCAGTTAGAATTGCTGATTATTGAGGTATACATGGGAGAAGTATATATCGGTAACCTTTCTAGTCTTTGTGCAAAGGAAATATAAACAATCTTTTCTGATTCAAAGTACCTGAATGCAACACCATCGCTTTAAGTAAGTAGCATTCAAAACGGAATGAACTTATATTTTAAATGTTTGAACGTTTCCGATATGTTTGATTCTTTAAGTCAACGATCAAGAAAAATACAACTTTTTAAGGGGAAAAAAGGAGTAAAAAAAACATCACTGAATTATACAGACTTAAAATGAAATTTTAATTTTCATAGATCGTTTTGTTTTACGGTATTTTCTGACCAGCATGTTGCTTTACCTTTACCAGGGATATTTACGTAGTAATTTTTGGGGATGTTTTCGTTTTTTGATTTATAATCTCTGATATATTTTTATGTCATTTGTTTTACATTCCAATATTAAATTTTGTTTTTTACAACAGGGATTTTTAAGTGCAAAAAGTTGTCAATTATAAATACAACGGCAGCAAAAACTTTAATATTAGTCTCAGTGTGTGTCATTTAATCAATTTGTTCAGCAAGTATCTCATGTTCAATGTGTGAAATAATTAAATTCGGACAACTGAATATATGACTATTGGGCGAGCATGATTTTATCACTCGTCGTATACATCACCATGGAGACCGTACAGGGTAATTGTCAGTGTAATGATGTATTAGGTATATATAAAATAATTGGACATTTTAGTTTACTACGTGTATAAAACTAGTACGAAAACCAAGAAGTTTCATTCGAGATTCGAAAAACGAGATTCAAAATTCAATATCTTAATTGACCAAACAAATTTTATATATAATCACTTCTATCGACGACATCAATTTGTTCGAAATAAAGATCATACGTTTATGTTCTTACCTACAGACACCTTATATTATCCTTGATTGTATGGTTATATAATGGTTAAAATGACTGATAAAGAATTCCACATTTTAAAATAATGTTAAATAAGTAATACCGTGTACCTAAGTGCCTAAATCTAAGTGATTTTCGTCGCTCTGTGTGTTTTACAAGTATCACCTAAAGTAAACATGAATAATAGGGACTAAAATCTACTTTAAAATGTGAGATTATGAGCACAACACGTGCACAAAAAATATCATAAAAATAGAACAATGGTTCTCAATAAAACTTACACCCCGGGATATTTTCCCTGGTTGTTCTGAATTTGGTTACTTAAATTATATTATTATTTAAAATTGTGTTTATTATCTGAATAAAAATTATTAGTCTGGTTTCAGCAGTAAATGTGAGAATTATTTTTCATTTTGTAGACAAATTCAAGCATGAGCTGTTTATTAAGAGTAAATAAGGTCAGATCTATATGAACTATTTTTTTAACAGAACAATGAAGACAACTTCTCTTAACACAATCCCTTTTGAGTCTTTTTGGCACTGCTTTTAAGTGTATCATATACAATTGAAGGCAAAACCAAAATTCAAGGGACAAAATGGGGGGGGGGGGTGCAAAACAACAATTTGTCGCCGTATACATACGTTCATTGCCATCGATACGATCGATTCAAGAAACTATATTCCTTGTATGTGATTTGGGGAATGCATAGACGTTGGCAGCAAATACAGCCTTCATAAAATTCTGATGTAAACGTATTAAGAGTGAAATACAGCCCGGGTTAAAACGTTCAAGAAGGACGAGCAAATCACTTAGGTTTGCATAGAAAACAGTTTAACATTAAATGGTATTATGTCATATTAGACATCATTTTATAGGAATGACATAATCTGATTAGTAATTTTTTATTATGAATCTCGAATTTCGAATCTCGAACCTCGAATCTCAAATAAGCCTTCTGGGCTTTCGAAAGACTCTGTTATCAATTACTTAATATTTACACAAATTTATTGCTCCAAATTCATTAAAACGCAAACAGGTTTAAAATTCTTGAACCATAAGAAAAAAAAACAATTTAATTCAAATTAACACATCCATTATTTGTTATAAATAAATGAGAGTCCGTCACATTACAGAATACTGCTGTATCCTGCGTTTCATTACTTTCATGGTTGACAGTTTGTTATTGTCATTTTGTTCATGTATCACGAAACTCCACTGGTCCTTATGAATAATGATGTGAAAGATATATTGTTAATATAGTAATTTACAGTAAAGCCTTGTATCTCTCTGAAGATGACTGTTAATATAACAAGCATTCTGAGAGTATTGCATAAGCAATACACGTCCCCTACCGGTTTGTGGAAATTGTGAAAACAATGCACTGTTATGCAGAATATCGAACCCGAACATTAAAAAAATGGAATATAAAAAATTAATATTCTCGAAAATATGTCAACCAGACGCTACCAAAGTGTAAACTTGATCTGTAGTTTGACATTTTGAAGCTGTTCAGCAAATTTCATATCATTCCTCAAACGCATAAAGAAAAAAAGTGTGGAAAACTGAAGTGGGACAGACAGATGGACGGACAGACAGACGGACGGACGGACGGACAGACGGATCGACGGACGCAGAGGAAAGCTATAGTCCCCTCCGGTGAAAACTGGTATGGGATTAATTAGTAGCGGGTAATAGAAATATGTGTATAATAAAACAAGTGAAAGTAAAAGTTTATAAATTGTTTTTGCACAACCATCAAATCTAAAGGTTTAAAATTAAGAAGTTAACATTAGATAGAGTATATGAGTGAATAACCAAGTATATTATAGGACGTTAATGAAAATTAACAGATGGATATGAACAAAATTTTGAATCGATAGATATATAGATGTTAATCGTGATAATAATTTAACAAATATACTTTTAAAAGGACACAATTCTTAGACTCTTAATTTATTAAGTTTTCCAATATCATGATATAGAGTGTTAATCAAAATAACAAGTTTTAGCCAAGACAGGGTTCTGACTTTGTCCTGCAATTTATCAATGGCTGTGTTTATGCCGTTCTCTTGTAAGTAACAGCACCAAGTCATTGTTTATTGCTGATTCTTTGAACTGATTCTAGAGATACGAAAGAAGGGGGCATCCAAACTGAAAGTGTTTTATTAATATTTCTTTATATTTGATTTCTTAAGACGTATTGTTGAGCACGCTATATACGTTATTGATCCAGATATTCTGTAAAGAATTACTTTTCGAAATTAAGATTTCTCTCTATGAAATTGTGTTAAGCGTTTCTTTATTTGTTTTTTTATAATGATTAATAAATTTAACCTATTTCTAAATCATGGTCATGGCCATGCCGTGTATTAATCTTATATATATCCTCTTCGACTAAGGAACTCTTCTATCCATTTTTTGCTAACGTAATATCCAATTAATTTGATTAAATTCATTATTCTTGTATTTTTGTATAGTTATTAAAAGTATATCAAGTTTCAATTTTATTTTGTGTACTTTACAAAGACAAATAATTATTAGAAAAATACTTACAGTGTTTATTAGTTGTTTAACATTAATCCTGAGTCTAGAGTCCGTGCAACCTTTATTGCGGAATGCGAACGACTATTATTGGCTTCTTTTTAAAAAGCACCATCGATTATTCATGCTGCTTATCAGTATATATTCTGGTATGGAGTAAAGAACACACACACACACTTATATTAACGCAATTTATGGTTTATTTAAATATAAACGCCAGTTTACAATCAAAGATCTTTTGAACAAAGAAGTTAATATTGCTAACCTTTGATAATGACGTACGTGAAAAGATATACATGTCTGAGACCAGCTCATACTGCTTCAAATTTTTAAGTTGACCGGGTAGCACATCTCGCTTATTTTCATGATAAATGAACATTATTTTCATTATTGGAAAACTGTTTTTTCTTCTAGAAAATATCTGTTTCTAGTAAAAGAATCTTTTATTTTTATGTTTTACTATAACTGCAGACCTAAGCTCTAAGAAACATTAGGGTTAATATGTCGTAGAGCTACTGTTCTCAAATACAAAAACCTTGCAATTTACAGCCCACCCAATACTGAGTTAGTTTTTTTGTGTGTTTTTTTTTTTACTTTTTAAGCTAATTTTCCTTAAAATTTTGTACAAATATTTGATACCAAAACATCCTCGGACATTTTGTTATTGATATCATCGCTTTACTAATTTTAATGTAAGTTTAAGATGTGGATAGGATTTGTAAACCAACAGTTTAGAAAACCGGTTTATGGTTTAGCTTGGAATAAACTTATTCTAAAGAAATAGAATACAACGTCATTCGATAATGAAAAACCAGATCAATTACTAAGATATTTGATTAAAATAAAATATTGAAAAATTTGAAATCAAATACATTTATTGCAGATATTCATAAATAATTAAATGTATATTATGTATGTATGGAAAAAGTACACCAAATAAATATTCTACGAGTATACTAAGCTCGTGTACCAGGGATAGGTTTTACTAAAGCGCCGGTTTTCGGTGTATAATTCAATATAATGCCATTCTTCGAGGAAAGATTGTATAAACCATCACACGTACGTCAGCAGCAACATACACCATATAAGGTGTGTATTGCAGTCGTCGATCAGCTGAATATGCGTTATAAGCAATTTTCCAAGGCAGTACTTGTGATTTAGCACTTTAAGGAGCGCAATATTTATAAATCTACAAAGCAAATTAGGTCTGTAGACTTTAATTGTAACACAAATAAAAAAATGATGTAAACATTAACATATAAAGACAAAGGATCACGCAGGCACGTAGCATCGGGGGGGGGGGGGGGGGGGGGAGGGGGGGCAGGGGGGCCTGCCCCCTCCCCCACTTTTTCTCGCAACAACAAATTATTTAAACTACGCCTGCCCCCCCCCCCCCCACTTTCAAAAATGATGCTACGTGCCTGTCACGTGACTAGATTTTAAATAAATACAATTGTTCTATATATAAAGACAAACAAAACACACAAAAAAAGACAGAACACAAACTTTCACTCTCTCGCTCATTCTAAATGTACAGTTACCATGATTACTAAGGGGTTATATGCATGACATAAATACATGTTGATATAGATATATTTGTAATGCCCATTATAACAAGTAAGCATATGGAAATGGTTATAAAAATAATTAAACATGAATGCTTGCAATAAGATTACCTAGTAATAAAATCATTACATCTCATTTTTATTGCAAACAACTTTCTCTCTATCAAATAATATGCTAATATTGATTTCATTATTTCGCTAATATGCAGACTTTTCCTTGATTTGTAAAAATTATATTGCTTTGTTTATAATATCAATATATTAGCAATATCAATTTTTTTTTTCTCTTGTATAGCCAAATATTACTTCACTTAACGAGAAGTTTATATCAGAATGACAATAATATGACAAAAAAATTCTCTAATTGCACCCATAATTGTTTACTCTTATGACAATAAAAAACAAATATTCAATTGACTCAGGTTCTTTTGTACAAAGATTGCATTTGTTATTGCATGTAATCTTGCAATTTAATAAATATTTGTTTGTTCATAGAATTCTATGGAATATCCTATATTCTAACCATAATAGCTTACTGTCTTTTGTACAATTAAAAAGTGCTTTATACTTTGATTTCCAACTAAATGTATCATCTAACTCAAGTAAAGTTTCCCATTTATGTTCATGTTTAGCACAAAAATGGATATCTCCAATAAACACATGATACACTTCTTTGTTATTTTTTTTTTTGTAAAATATTTATAGATGTTGGTATGAGAAGAAATTGCTTATGTGTATTATAGTTGTCATTAATATGTAAACAAATGACTTTTTTAAATCCAAGTATAGTGGTAAATGGCCGATTAACACCAAATTCACCAAGCTGGATAAACTCTCCAAGATCATATAAAAATCAGACAAATACATTAAAGCCTTTCTTATATAAACTTTCAAAAAACAGTGATTTTTGGGAGTTGATTTTAATCAACTCTCCTATGCAGTTACTCAGACAAACCGAAAGTGAAACAGTGTTTGGACCTCAGCACAAATCATCGCTACTGACAAGACTTAGTTCTTGAAATTAATTGATGAATTCGATGTAATGTATGCTAAAGCATTGTTTTTCAAGGAAACTTATTTATAAATACCTTGAAAATAGTCAGATTTTAAATGGTACAAACAATTTAAACATTTTTTGTAGTCGTATGTATTCCTACGCCAGAGTTCAATATAGTCTCGTTCAACTCGAGGCTCGGCTGTCTCCGTAAATCCTTGTCGGAGATTTACGGTGTCAGCCGAGCGTTTGGTTGAACGAGACTAGAGTTCAATATTGCTTGGATCCATACAATTTTCGCTAAATATTTCTATTACTGATACATAGTTTGATTGAATTAATTTTATCTTTAAATATTATTTAACATAATTCATATTGGGGTTTCTCAACATTCTTGTCGAAAAAGTCCAAAAATTCATATTAAAAAATGTGCGTAATTCAAATTAGAAACTACATGTAATTGTCATGCAAAATAACATATCACTGATTTAAAATAATTAAACATCGACAAAATCAACTCCCGTCAGTTCTTCAGTTCTTTGATTTTTTATTAATTTTGATATGAGGATTAAACCAAACGGGAATGTGTTGTGCATTCAAAGATTTATGTGCAATGTCAATGTTATCACTGTATGATATTAAGGTTTCTTTCCAAAATAAGTTATTGATACTATTTGAGAGATTCTTAGGATAATCAGATCCTAATTGCAAAATGTTAGATATTGTACTTCTTGTAATTACACTATCGAGAGTATTCAGTAGATTATCTTTTGATTGTAAAATTCCCCTGAACCAAGACAGTTTCAGTGATTTGATGTAGGAATCTAAATGTACCATTTGGAAACCCCATCAGTGTACTTCTGAATTAATACTGCTTTTGATATTTAATCATTTTTTCCATTTCAAATGAATTGAAAAAAGGATTTTTCCGATTGTTTTAACCACTCTGTACTTGGTGTAGGCAACGTTATGAAAAGATGTGTCAAATTAGGTAGTTATACTGACTTTATAACAGTTATCTTTCCTTAGAGACTTGACTGCCTTTTATTTCAGTTATTAATTTCCTTGATTATCAAAGAAAGTTTATGATCAAAATTTATTTTCGTAATATTATTAAGACTTGAGTTGAATTTAATTCCTAATACATTGAAATCCCCATTTGTCCATTGTATATATCCATTGTATAGCACAAAATATCAATGTTTCCTAATTTTAACCCTATCCAAATGGCCTTGGTTTTTCCGAAGTTTGGTTTTAACCCTGAATATTTTGAAAATTGAAAAAGAAGATCTAAAGCTGATTTTAAACTTTTTTCTGTTCCATCTAAAAACATATTTGTATCATCCGCATATTGAAACAAACAAAATTCTCTCTCTTTATATGTGTATTCCTTTGACATGTCTATTTTGTCTTATAATAATACCCATGATTTCTACACATATATTAAAAAGATATGGTGAGGATCTCCCTGTCGAAATTTGCGCCCAATATTAAACAATTCTGAGAAAATTTCATTTTGAATCACACATAATTTTGCATATGTATATAGAGATTTCACCCATCTAATTTAGACCAAAATTGAAAAATTTAAGTGCTTTGAACATAAAGACCATGATATCGATTTGAAGGCCTTTTCAAAATCAATAAGTAATGTCATTCCAGGAATTTGGCTTGTTTTTGTTTCATTAATAATATGATAAACAAAACGGGTGTTTTCTCCGATAAACCTACCCTTTAAAAAACCCTTTTGGTTTTCATTTATAACGTAGTCTAGTACTTATTTTAGTCTGTTTGCGATACATGCTGATATAAGTTTAAAAGTGATATTGGTCTCCAATTTTTTAAATATTCTCTACATTTATATATCTTCTTTTGGCAAGATTGATATCATTCCTAGTTTTTGAGTTGTTGACAGTAGTCCACTTTCAAAACTTCATAAGTTGCATTAACCAGAAGTGGCATATATCTTTTTAGAAAAATTTAAAAAGTTCTGCGGTAAAGCCATCTGAACCTACCGAAAGCCGAGAAGGATCATTCGAGATACGAGATTCGAAATACGAGATTCGAAATACGAGATTCGAGATTCCAAATTCGAGATTCAATATCTAATTAACCAATCAAATCAAGGATCTGAAAACACGTATCCTAGCGACATCAAACTGTTCTAAATAAAGATTATGTGTACATGCTCTTATATACAAATAAATGCTATGTTCACTTCTCCCTAGCTAACTAAATAATTGTTTGTATTTATTTTTACACAGAATATTCAAGTAGAATAGTAATAATGCAGTGTGTTTCGCAGATCTATGTGATTTTGTTTGCCCTTGTGCATTCCCTGGGGTATTTCACCACCAATAGTTTAAACCCCGGCTTTATTCACCCTTTTTGTGTACAAATGCGGTTATGGTAGAGAGCTTCATAAGCGGAGCCAATTTTTTTCGGTAGGGGGGTCCTAGGCCAATTTTCAATAATTTTACTATGTATATTAAGCTTCAATTTTCCCGAGGAAAGTCCAGACCCCCTGACCCCCTCCTTTATAGACCTCCTCCGCGCATGAAGATTAGTATCTAAAATATGTTTTAATCTAAATATAAATAATCAGTCCAGGTTTCACCAATAAATATAAGCATTACTTATCGTTTTTTATGTATACAGGCATACACTAGTACTATGATTATAAACTAATCATTGAAATATTATCACATCATACGGAATTATTAATATATACAATTTTTTTTCCCTTTTCTTGAGTAAACAACCTCTTATGAGTCTTACTTTTGGCATTGTTTTCAATATAGAAGGATACATATTCTTTAGAATTAAAGGTAGGGATAATAGGGTGCCAGTTTGTTCACATTGCCGATTTCTTGTGCAGAGAACAGTAAAATTTTAAAAATTTGATTGTGCATGAATTTTTCAAAATCTATTGTTGTAGTTTGTTATAGTTCATTCATTGATATATCAACAAGAAAGAATAGAAGGTATAGACAGGCATATGTATCACACCCAAGTTGAGTGTCTCTGTAGTTTCCTACCCCCCCCCCCCCCCCAAAAAAAAAAACGCATCAAAATTGACAATAATTGCATACAAATCATACAAAAGTTAACTTTGTATGTAAGTAACTCTCTAAAGATGTAAATAAGCACTGCAAAGATGTGTGTACTTAATATACTACTACATTACACTTAGCCAGATAAAATGTAATCAGGGTGATAGCTACAAGGGGCGAGAAGTGCAAATTTACCAATTTGTCGCCATACACACAGAACACCAAATAAAGAAACTGTGTGTGGTGTGGGGAATGCATAGAAGATGGCGGCAAATTATCTCAAATAACCAGTGCGAAAATCAACAAATAGGCTGTTATGTGTTACCTATCCTGCAAATACATTGATAAAAAATGTTATCGTCATAACATAACATAACATAGCCGATTAAGTTAATGTTTACATATTATGGTCAACGTACATGTAATTCTAGTGTACATGGAGGCGGACGTATCAGGCGGGGATCCAGAATTTTTTTTTCCAAAAATGATCGGTTGAATTACATTAAATGCTTTGAAAATTGTCTTAAAGTATCGCGCGGGTCAAAGTGCATGATAGAAGCTATGTACAGTGTAATTGGAAACTTTCATTTTATATCAATATGTAGTAATACCTATTATAACAAATGAGAGTATAGCCCAACTGCCACAAACAATACATGTCTTTTACCGGCACCACCCCCTCCCCATAAAAAAATGAAACAATTGTCGTTTTATTTGCTAAACATGTGTGTGGTTCAAGATTTTTCTAAAGGACATACCCGATTAGAATTGAAAAATGAGTCGTTTAAAACTAATTTTGTCAAATATTTTAGATTCATTTAGTTATATTTGGTCCATTTGGGTAAATAGATGCACCAGCGCAGCTCTAATTTATATATAATCAGGCCATAAATTCGAAATATTTTCAAAAATTAATAGCTTTAAAACCAGTGGATAAAAAAATGAAAGTCGAACTCGATGAGTGCTAATACCTGTGTTGAATGAATGGTACAGTAGGATATGCGCAAAAAAGTCCCGTCTACTCTTTCCTACCCTATATCTATTGGAACATTAAATCCGATTATAAGAGTCAAATTTAATTAAGTACGGATATATTTTGCCGAGCCAAATCAAAAAAAAAGCCTGAAAAACGAAGAGAGAACGAAGTGGGGACAGAATAACTGACAAATTAAATTAGGACTATATAGCCCCCCCCCCCCCGAAATTTATATACTGAAAACAGGAAAACAGATTATTGAGTACAACATCCGCACACAATTTAAAGAAAATTCCATGGTTTTTTTTTTCATTTTTGCTAGCTAATGTAAGAAATCACAATTACCCCAAACCCCTCCACGGAAAAGGAAATGCTAGGTGATGAGAGAGAGAGAGAGAGAGAGAGAGAGAGAGAGAGAGAGAGAGAGAGAGAGAGAGAGAGAGAGAGAGAGAGAGAGAGAGAGAGAGTCGATGTAAATCACACGTGCGTTAACACCGTTCAAATTAAAGCTTGCTAGTTGGTCTGCCCTATCCTAGCTACCTCCTCTCTTTTCTTCTTTGAGTGGCTTAACTGTCTGTATATGCTTGTATCAAATCAAACAATTTCAAATTCTAAATCAAAATTGAATATGACACTACAAAACTCTCTCTCTCTCTCTCTCTCTCTCTCTCATATCGACAATGACATTGATACCCTACAATACACTATTCCTATCTGGATTGTTGTCGTTGAGGTTGTAAATCATTATATCTCCTATGGTTTAAAACTTTATCATAACCTATATTTTGACATGTCGATTATTTCATTGAATTTCGTTTCATAGCTAAAACCACACTCAGTTTTAATTGTTTAGATCAAACAGATCTTTTTACGCGAGCCGATTTTTACACAGTTGGGGCGAATACACTACGGGTTATAATGGTTCGGGGGGGGGGGGGGGGGGGAATACATACAGGACAAACAAAATCACATAGATTCGCAAAGCCAACAGTGTTATCACTCATTTAATTGTTTATATTGTGTGGGGTTAATTCATTAATGTTAATTTAACCATTTTATAACCATTACATAAGAGCTATTAAGACATTTATTTGTAGGAAAGAGCATGTACGAATGATCTTTATTTAGAACAGTTTGATGTTGCTAGGATACAGGTTTCAGAACCATTCATGATTGGATTGGTTAATTTAGATATTGAATATCGAATCTCGAATCTCGTATTTCGAACCTCGTATTTTGAATCTCGAATCTCGAATGATCCTTCTCGGCTTTCGTATGAACCTGGTGATTTATCGTTTTTAATATTTTTAAGAGCTTCTAAAACTTCTGTGTAGGTTATTTTTCCTTCTAATTTTTCACCCATATTATTATCAAGTATGGTATCCAAGCTTTTATCTATAATTTCTTCTATATCAATTCAAGTCATTGTCTTTATTGCTATATAAGGTTTGATAAAAAGGATTTAATTTCATGAAGTATTTCTTGTTAATTTGTGATGAAAACTCCACTGTCATTGGCAATTTTGGATACTGTTTTGTTTATATAATTTCGTTTTTTAAGTGCAAGGAAATATTTAGTCGGCTTTTTACCTTCTTCAATCCATTTAGCACGAGCTCTTACCATTAAACCTTTCATGTGTTCTTTTCTGATTGATCCTAACTCATTTTGCAAAAGAATAAGTTCATCATTGTTAGTTACATATTCATTAGTTCTTACAGTATTCATCTTTTCTTCTATTTCTTTTTGCTTGTTTACTCTATTTCTTTTTTTTTCTGGAGCTGTACTTAATTGTAAATCCTCTAATATTGAGAAAGATCTGCTTAAAGAAGGACTGGAAATCAATATTAAGAGATAACAGGGCATCTGGTATTTGTTCTATAGCTTCAATTGAGTCTGTTTGTGGTTATTTTTTGCATACTTGTGTTCCAGAGAAACTAGAACTTTTTTCACACAATTACATATTCTTTTTTTTTTCAACAGAGAATTATTAAATTACCAATATCGCTTCCCTCTAACAAAATGTGAGAAAACATTATCAATAATTACAATAGAGTGGTCTGACCTATACCCTATATCTATTTTTGCTTTATGTACAAAATTTAACAAATGAGAACAGACCTGAAAACCTGTAAAATATTTGTATTTTAATTTCAGACCTCATTCATGTAATTCTGATTAATTAAGTATGCCCATTTATTCATTAATACGACTGAGTGCAAAAGATACTCTCTTGTTATCATGTTTTATGATGGAAGTTTAACAATGGATGATTTTTTAATCCATAATCCCTTTGAAATCCCTCGAAATCCAACTAGCATTGATTAGAACAGTGTTAATGAACAACAAGTTCTACAAAGATAGAAAAATGAGGTGAGATAACTGTATTACATTTGGAGCGCTTTGTTGCCACTGTTTTAAGACCGCAGAACATTAAATGGCAATATTGTAAATAAACAGCTTACGTCAATTTCACCTTTTACAGCCAAATCATTTGAATTGGCGGTGACAAATTGACGCGGACTTTTGAGAAAACATTGGATTGAAACTATATTATTTCATCAATAAGTATGTTATCAGCAGATATGAGAAGATCACAGTTCGGGAGAGATTATACACAAGGCAAAGCATTGTCCGACGTCTTCAGAGATTCATAGGCGCTCGCCAGCTAATGTTGTAAATGACGAACGATATCTATGTCTACCCTCTATACTATGGAACCAACTGGTTTTGATTATAAAATTGATTTTATTGTATAGAGGGTAGATATAGACAAGTCTGAAATCAAGTTGTCCATTGTTAAATCAGGGTTTACTTCTAGAGAAGAATAATTCAAATTCCGCTTAATAAATCAAAAAAATACCCAGATAAAAAATGTCCTTTTTTCGATAAGTGAATGTATAAGAATAGATATGCGCGTTCATTGTTTATCTAGCTTATACACAAACATGTGATGACCGATTCTATGAAGTCATTGGACAATGCTTTGCCTTGCATATAATCTCTCCCGAATTGGGATCTTCTAATATTTGCTGGATATATATACTTATTGATGAAAAAAATGTTTCAATCGCTTTGGTGATATTAAATATATAGCAAGTTAGAAACGCTGAGGTGGATTGAAAATATACTTCTTATAACTACAGTTTCAATCCAATGTTTTCTCAAACGTCCGCCTCAATTTGTCCCCACCAATTGAAATGTTTTCACTGCAATAGGTGAAATTGACGTTAGCTGTATATTTCCAAACTTGCCAGTTAATGTTCCGCGGTCTTATATATAGTATTATCACCAAAACATGCTGTTCAATGGCCAAAAAATTGTATACAGGGGCATGGTCACGATTTTGGTCAAATTGTATTTTTCTGATTTTATTAATTACAATGATTTAGGAATGCATTTCTAATGATCAAATGAAATTTGAGTATCGTTCGTAAAGGTATACGCAAGATGCAGGACCATAATTCTTTGTCATGTAAACAAGGCTCGTGCCCTGTCTTTGTGTTCACAAGTTCAATTGCCAGTAAAACATCTTTTTCAAGCTGATTTTTCTATCTTCTTATTCAGTCCAAGCATAAATAGACAGTTTCTAACGTTTAACGCATTCATCTTAGGTTTAAAACTGGATTTTTCACTTCAACATTCAAGATGTAAATAAACAAAAGTATAGTTTACATATCACAGAATTGTAAACTCTGTAACTAAACAAATTACCTTCAAATTTCGATTGCCTGTTAAAAATGCCTTACTAAAGCTTTGTTAACATTAAAATCGTAAAAAAAAAAATTGACAAAAATCGAGACCATGCCCCGTTGATATACTAATATTCTTCACTGAAATTCAGTAAATATATTGAAATTGGACACAACAATTTGAATTAACACAGATTAAAACTCAAAGGTAATTTGCAAACAAATGCCTTTCGTCAGACAAAAGAGTTCGATCAATGTTGTTTGGTCGCACATAATTATAAAGCAGTATTCAAATTATATTCATTTTCCGAAAGTGGATGATATTATTATTCTCTGAATCTAGTTTAAAACAAGTAAATAGAAAAAAACAGCAAGTAAAAAAATATTCCTTGGATAATCTAGATTGAAGCACGCTGGTGATGTTTAGAAGATGAAAGAGGGTAATATTACAGTCAGATTCTATATATTATCAGACATGTCAAAAAAAGAGAAATAATCCAGGAATAGCTGCAAAAGCGACTGTAAATATTTACATTTCCGAAACTTTGAGATCCAAACCAAAAGGCCAATCACGTGAAGCACGTCAGTCTATCACAGGTTTAATAACCATCGTAAACTGTCACTCCTTTTTGCTGGTTAATTAGTTTGTAAAAAGTACAAAACTCATCGATTGCTAGGATTTGCGTCTATTTTACGTGTCTATTTTAGACCAGCCAAAGGCAAAGAAATTGCTTCTAGTACTCTCAATAACGTTCAAAAAGAAGCTACCACAGTCATAATTATGTTTTTGCCCCTTTTACGTTGTTCTAATGTGGTAGGTATACATGACAGTAGGCGTTTTGCATCCTTTAATCAATAATAGAGACTTAATCCACCCCTGTTATACATGTAAATATAAGATAAAGGATTATATATGATGTTTAACTCTTACTCAGGAAAAGAGGAATTTGACACTTCATTAGTTTCATGATAGTCAGTTTGGGCAGTGTTGATTGTGGTGATACAAGAATTTCTTTTTTTTTAAATTATATATTTTATTCAGAAATATGCAACCCTTTTCAATATCTGATTGCCCCGGGTCATGATAAGCAGTTAAAAAAAATCTTAACTAATAAACAGATTATAACAATCGAATAAGTTCTAATATTTTACCTCCAGATATTTTTGTTTTTGAAAAATTCAACATCAAGTCCATTTCTTTAGAGAGAGACCTTTTGAAAAAATTCAAAAGCGTGTTACATGATTGAATATTTTCATTCATTCTACAAGTTATTTTATATTTGTAAATTACATATGATACATATGATATAAATGTATTTAAAAATACTGCTTTTGAATTTTTTTCTGAATAGAATCCTATAATGATGTGTTTCCAGCATACATCGAAATTCGAAATACTCTTCAATTTTTGCCACATTCTTTGTACAGATAGACAATCAAATAAAAAGTGTTTAATGTCCTCCTTTTCACACGGACAGAATTCACAATTTGCATTACATCTTGATTTACATTTGTATTGAAAGGAATTACAATTCAAAATATTGTTTAACAACTTATAATTAAATTCATAAGTCTTTTGTCATACATGTTCTTAACCTTTCTTTCATAAATATCTTTCCAATTTTCTCTACCAATTTTAAATAAATTGTTAAATGCAGATTGGTAGCAAGGTGGTTTGAATTTTTATGAAGCAAGTTTACATAGTAGAATTTACATCTCCTATCGAATATATCAAATGTTTCCTTATGAAAATTATAAACATTTCTTTTTAGTATTTTTGTTTAAAAACAACACATATCAAAACATATCAAAACACTCACTTTTTTTCTTAATTACTTTCTTTAAAATTCATTCACACAAGCAATTATTTTTCTTCTTTAGATCATTTGAAAGTTCTTGTAGTGTTCTGAATTCACTATTTATGTTGAATAAATCTTTACTTATTACCCAGTTAAGTTTTTAAAAATTATGATTTTCCTTTATGTTCAAACAGAGTATTATTCCACAGTGGTTGTTGTGCAAATGTTACATTTGAAAGTTCAGATATATTAATTAACCTTTTACATTCACTAAAACAACACAGCATTTCTTTATACACAGTAGGTAGATTTAACAAACATACAAATTTTTCAACTTTTCTTTCAGACATTGATAGTATATAATCTATATCTAATCCCGTGTTTTTTATATATCCTTGAAATATATTATTAAGCATGCAAGATTCATCTACTAGTCTTTTTACCCATGATGCTTTTATAGCCTTAAGTTTTAGTTCTATGTCTACTAGACCAACGCCTCCGTCCTCAATTTTGCCAATTATTGTATTTCGTTTTATTCTATCTCTTTTATCCCAAATAAAATTGAAAATGCTACATTTGATCTTTTTCAAGAAATCTTGATTAAGGATGGGTAAAATCGACCCTACGTAAATCAGTTTTGAAATAGCTAGAGAATTTACTCTACAAGTTTTTCAAAAAATAGTAAGTTTTCTTTTTTTCCATGATTCAAAAAGTTTTTCAATATTGTCGTAATTTTTTTTCCAGTTTAAATCAAAACATTGTTTTTTATTATGTCCAATAAAAATTCTTAGACATCTTACAGCGTCGTTTGTAACATTAATTTCGCCAATATTAGAATGTTTATCTTTAAGTTTTCCAAGAAGTATACATTGTGTTTTGTTTAAGTTAACTTTAGATCCAGCATGATCACAAAAAGACTTTACTGTTTCAATGGCTTTGTCTAAGGAAAGCATGTCTCTAAGTGCTAAGGTAACATCATCAGCATGTTGTAGATTTTTAATTTCTGTACTCATATTAGCAATTTTTATACCCTTTATATCATGTTTAGTTTTAAGTTTTATAGCTAAAATTTCTTCAATAAATAAATACAATAAAGCTGAAATAGAACATCCCTGTCTTATACCACGCGACATTTCACATGTTTTTGAAATCCAGCCATTGTTTTTTATTCTAAAAATTGGATTAGTATACAGTATTTTTACCCATGAAACTGTGAGGTCTGTAATTTTTTAGATTTTTATTATCTCTTTTTTTTAAAAGAACAGTAATTAATGCTAAACGTTGTGAGAATGACAGTTCTCGTCTTTCAAATATTTGCATGAGCATATCATAAAATAAAAGGACTAATAAGTTTCCAAAAACATTTGTAAAATTCACTTGGTAATCTATCTAAACCTGGAGATTTGTTATTTTTCATATTATATATAGCTTCTTTGCATTCTGCGAGTGTAGGTCTAGAATCTAGTATATCTTTTTCATTCTTCTTTAATTTTGGAATCTCAATCAATTCAAGAATTTCAATCACTGTAATAAAATTAAAAAATTGCAATCTCATGAAGGTTATTGTTTTTGTCCATACTACAGGTACTAAAATTACGGACTCGATTTTTCGTGCTTTAAACTGGTAAATCGGCTAAGAACTGACAATTATTTTATTTATCATATATGTAAGCGTTGCCTCTGACCTAATTATGCCAATCGGTACTTACTTTTATATAAGCATTTATGAATAAATCATCAGCACATATAATTAAAATAAGCTTGATTTGAACCTAAATGAGATTAATTTTATCAATGTCATGACCTTGAGATTGGGTAGGCTGTGAGGGACATCCAACCCAGGGGAGGGACACTTTCTTCCATGGCCTTGGCCATCAAGTTGGATGCTACACCAAAATTATCAACATGTTTGAAAAATATTATAAAAAAAAGTTTTTTATCTTCATAAATATTTTTTACATAAAAAATAAAACGTCTTACTGACATAACTGGACATGATTTTTTAGAGATTTATATTATGCATTTATTCACATCAAATTTTAAATTCTACAGTGTATTACTAGCTACTAAAATAGAGTTTCTACTTTTTCGTAAAAAATACCAAACATAATCGTATAATAAAATCAAGGGCATATCCTTCTTTGAACAACGCAGTCTTGCTTCAGAAATGATACTCTATCGATCCATAAATAAAATTTTAGTGAAGCATTCCATCTTAAATCAGATGAAAAATTCTGTTCATCTTACTCGGTCAACTGTGCGTGCACAGCTTTAATCTAGTACTTTCGGACAAAAACTGTACTTTATTTATTTTACAACGATTGATAAGCAAGTTCTACAACTTATATTAATATCTCTCGTTGGCACGGATGTTAACGCGAGGGGGTCATTGGTGTGGGAAGAAGCCGGAGTACCCGGAGAGAACCCACGTGTCCAAGCGGGCGACCGCCATACCCTACCACATACCACCACTGTCGATCACGGGGATCGAACTCGGGTCGCAGCGGTGACAAGCGAGTGCATTGTCCACTACGCTACTTGAACTACTTTCGGACAATTCGAGCTGTTGCTAAAGTTGTTTTGAAAGACTGGGCTACAATATAAGTAGAAAACAAATATTGAAGATAATCAATTGAAAGAATTTTTGAGAAAAGCTTCAGAGATATTTCAAAAACCCTCCTGTTAATTTCAATGTCATTTGATGTAGAATAGGGATAGTAAATACTATGAATACTTACAGAATACGATTCAGAAACAACGAAACAATGTCACATAAAACTTTGTTCATAAATGTTGTGAATACTAGGTTATTTATTGAGCGTATGTTCGAACGATTTTACTTCTTTCCATACATAGATTTACTGAGAGACGTACTATGACTGTATTCCACTTCTATTAAGTATCCTAAGGCAAACTTACAATTGTAATTGACTGTGCATTTAATCTCATTGATACAACTGAAAGAAAGACATTACGTTGAATATTGATCAAATCAGTATCTTTTTTCAAATGACAGACATCGTACTATCTCCTCACCAACATATCAGTTACAGCTCGTGCTTGTAAACAACATGTAGTTTTCATTAATTGCACATTGCTGGTATATTCTAAAATTATGTACATGACAACATATGCTTTTTCAATAAACTTCATTGTCTTGCATATGGTAAATTATCTCGATGATATATTTCCATTTAAGAAGTTCCTGAAAATGCTAGTACTGAATATTCTTTTGTTATTCAAAAACTTACAAAATTATTGATTTATATTAGATCTATAAAAATTTAAAAGATAATGTAATGTAGAGACTGCATAAATGAAAGTGAACAAGGAACGATAACTATCAAATTATTATTGCATTTTGTATGATTTATTTTGAATTACATGTATACAAAAACGCAAATGCAAAAAAAATGAGAAAAGGTTGCAAATAACATTATAAAAAGATTGTTCCCTTTAAGGTATCAACTTGTAATGAGGTCTGACAAATCGACAAGTTCCAAACAAATGTTGATGAACGTAATTTTACATATTTTAACATAGTTTTCTCAACAAAACGAAAAAACTTTCTGAGAAGTAAGGATATTTGTCTGATAGCATGATACTAGTAAACAATCAGTCGTTATAATTATCTAATAATTCTTACTTAAGTAGTATTTAGTAAATATTAAACAGTGCTTCTTTACTAAATTGTATATATTGATACGTGTTATTGATATGTATTGATATGTAATATGTATTAATATGTAGAATGATATATAAATTATTCTTGTATTCTTATTATAGACACTAGACTTTGACCCATGCGTGCACGGGTTGACAATGCATGTGATATAGGACATTTACGCAATAGATACATCGACACACCGTATTGTTGACATATACATAACCAAGCTTTAAGCCTACAATAATGCTACTAATTTCATTACACTCTGCTTAGTTCTAATAATCTAACTGTGTCTCGGAACATTTAAAATGCCCCATATGTACCCGTTATGTAGCAGAGAATTGCAGAATCGCTCCGAAACGATTTTAGAGAAAATTAATAAAGTTGCCTTGAAAATAACAGTGAAATTATTTAAGAAATGAACTCAATGTCTATCCAAGTTATACGAGTATAACCCGGGTTGGGGCAATTTACGCTTTATAATCCGCGAAGCTGATTATAAAAAGGCGTAAATTGCCCTCACCAAGGTTATACGAGTATAACTTGGGTAGATATTGAGTTCATTCCTTATAATTTAATTTTCTGTAACTTTTTGTACAAATTGAGTCCGTTTTACTTTTAAAAATGATATTAATCTGTTCAAATTTCAAACGTCAAGCGGATTAGTACGTTTTTGACGTTGGTGCATTGTGACGTGTCTTGTGACGGGCAAACCAGGCCCCGGGGCCATAAAACTTAGATGAGCTCTCTTTTGATCTCAGTCTCACTTTTCCACAAGGAATATATAGTAGAAAAGTGAGACTTAGATCAAAAGTGAGCTTGCTAAGTTTTATGGCCCCGGGGCCAATTTGTACAAATTTAACTTAATTTTTTTATCCAATCAAATGCCGCATTGCAACCAAAATTAAATTATATAATCACATCAAACCATTTTGAGGCTGTGAATACCTATAATACATATAAAAGTTTAATTCATATAATTAAGAATTCAACACTTTTTCACCAACAATTTTTACTCGCTTCAAATTTACACACCATGTTGACATTCGGAACGCTCGGGATTTTTCATAGTAAATGCACTGTGTGTTGAAAATGAGCAATACAAGTTGGTCAATATTTTCCAAGCTGTTTTGGTGAAGTTGAAAAAGGGAGGCATAGGTCACATTACACACAAACACAGAAATCAAGATGATACAAGAAAATGTACAAAAGTGGCGAATTAGGTTAAATTTCAATATTCACCAATTTATTAGTTAGTGGTCAAAATTAATATTCTGCTTTAAATAATACATATACAGGTTATGTGTCATCCAATACATTGTTATTCTATATATAACATTATTTTTAAGACGAGGAATGTCCTTGAGTAAACTTCACACGGAATATTCTCATTTTTTGGCAATTACCCCATGTATTGAATGTGACAGAGAACCTTAGTATCTTTGTATAATATGACAGTCGTCAAAGTGCCTGATATTATAGAAAAAGTTATATAAGAGACGAAATTGATTAAACGTTACAAAAACATTGTCCAAGAGAAATATGTAAAATAAAACTGGATGTATCGAGACAAGGCACATTATGGAAATAAATGGCACAAGTTCGAGAACTTTGGGTTTTTTTTAATACACTAAACGACAGGGAAACACTAAGGAAAAGAAATAACACATTGAAAATGTGTGTAAAATAGGGAATGAAACGAGCATCAAAACATCCTAGTATTTTCACCTTTTTCAAAGGTTTTCAATCTAAAATATAAATGGATCCAATACTCCTTTCTATTTTATCGCCATTTAAGTTGTTTTGATAATTCAATGAAACACCAAATATGTTGACTTATTATTTTAAAGGAACAATAAACTTGTAAACGGCCTCGTTGCAAGTAAATAGGTATATTATATTTGTAGTCTCTTTCTCAGAAACTTAGTGCATTATTTGAGTTGAGACTTAGTGCAATTACGAATAATCCCAAGTCCCTTATATGACGATGTACCCATAGGCGATTTAAAGTTTGTATATTACCTTAAATATTTTAAGGTTTTGTGAAAAACTAATTGAATGACGAGGACGCTTGCAACCGCTGCTAATGCTAATGACTGTGTCACTAACCTCATGCTATAGGTTTTTTAGTTTTCTGAAAAGTTAAACAGTTTTTTCAATAAATATATCCTGATTTCAATTAACCAGACATACTTGAAACAGAGTCTTAAATTCTTTTCTAAGAGAGTCTATTTTCCAACCGTAGATGAAAGGGTTGATTGCAGAGTTGACGCTTGCTAGAAGGCAGACCGTGAAGATTAATGTATGAGAGGGCTCAAACTGAAACACTGTCATAAACATTACAATGACAAACGGTCCTGTAAGTAGGACCAAAAGGCTTATTATAATGCCAACAACTTTTAACGATTCAAACACCTTTTTCTTTCCCACCTCGGTGATGTAAAGCGTGTTTTCATGGCTAGTGTTAGTTGAAGTGCGATTTTGGTTATTCTCAATCTGCCAAGCAAAAGTTCTACTATATCTTTTTCGGACTCTGTTTAACGTAAATATGTAGATGATACATGTCGACAACATGATTATCATTGACATAGATCCATAGCCAGCTATAAAAGATCTAAAATTATTGCCGTAAATAATTTTTACATTGCACATTTTTATTTCTTTGGAAGTTGGTCTGATGAACCCATAATTCAGGATCAAAACTACGCTCCAGCTCAAAAAGATGATGGCGTACTTCCGTTTTCCTTGCAGAAGACGGTCGTTCCAAGGGCTATCGATAGACACCAAAAACCTATGGAAGCTGATCAGGAAGGTCTGAAACAAGGACATAAAGATGCCGACGGCAGTAATGACCACTGTCAAGATGCAAGGTACATATAACCCGGACCAAGCAGGGACAAGCAAACGAACACTAAGAATAACACCATTAAATCCGATCGAAAGATCGCATATTGACAAACAAATTACTAGGTTATGATGGCGATTTGCTCGAACGGACTTGCTCTTCAGGAAAACTAAAAGAACAGTCAAGTTTAACGTAATGATCACAATGGCTAGAAGCAATCCCATGTAGGCAATAGGTTTGGAAAATGGGTTGATTTCTGTCAAGTTGTCGGCCTTTAATTCACATTCTGTGCAGTTGCTCATTCTCATGGACTATAATATAAATCTACAAAAATAAACGACTTTCTTTCAAACAAAGCCAAGTGTAAGAATATTATTACATGTTTTCTATGTTAATTAATGCTTTGTATACGTGAAAGTGCATGTCACAAATTAATTTCATCTAGATGTGGGTCATAACTATTCCACTAGCATAACCTCATAGCAACAAATCGATTAGTACTTTTCCTAACCTAACCAGAATCAACGATTTTTGAAGACTTTTCACTTTGACCTGACAGTATTTGAATTATAATGTACTATAATCCAGATTGATATTGCCAGAAGTCCAATACCACCTTAAGGACGTTGTTTACTCAGGGTTTGAGTTCTCAAATCCGGATTGTTAAAAAGTTCAATTTCATGAGTAAAATTTGTTTAAATACAATAAGTATTTATGAAATAAATTATTATTGACATAACAATCGATATATTTACTAAATTATGGAGTTAGGCTCTGAAAAAGTTTGACTTTTAGCAAAAAAGAGGAAATTCGGACTAAATTTTTCGATTTTGTTTTCCACTGACATATTTTTGGTAGTACTAAAATGTTTAAAGTAAAGATTTTATCTGTTAGTTAACATAATTTGGCATATTTTCTGTTGGTTTTATCTTGCTTTCGTTTAGATAATCGTATGGCACACACTACAAAAATACTGAAAAATGCTTAAAAATGATAGACACCATATCTCAAAATTATGATCATTGACCTCCGATAAATTTTATGTCACCAGAGAAAGGTCAATACACTTAGTTTAATACTATAAATGTTTTAACATTATCATCATTCAGTGGGGGTTTTTTTTGGTGGTTATATTGAATCAAAAATGGGTAGTAATTTGAAAACTAATAGAGGAAATTCGGACTAAAATATCTATTACAACTGTGAATGAAAACTTAATGTTTTCACTACCATTCATACACTGTATTTCATTTGGTTAAAGAGTTAAGCAATTTGTATTATTTTCATAATTGCAAGTCTCAATCATAGAGTAAAATTTTTATGGATTTTTCTTAAATTTTCAAAAAGTATTCAATGGCTATCAACTCAAAAAGTAGGTCATTGACCTACTTTTTTGAAAGTGAAGAATATCACTACCATGTTAGGTCTATAACATACAATAGTTGGTTTTTCAGTATCATCAGTGGAATTGTTGTATCACGTTAATATTTTGATATCTTTTAAATCCATTATTCAATGCGTGAAACATAAACGTAATGAACTTCGGACCACCCTATTTGTATTTATTTGACGAGAATGTGTAAAAGTCACCATAGAAACGGTCTAAAAAATATATCGGATTAATAAAGGTGTTTGGAAAAATAAATCATACCTGCCGATTTACTAGAGATTTGGACTGTGCTATCAGTTGATTGCTATTTATCGTGCATTCAATCACTACGCCTCAAAAACCTACAATACTTCAGTTGTCTCAATTATGAATATGTCTGTTAACTTTGTTATAGTACAATAGTTTATGTTTGATTAAATTGTGTGTCAGGGTTAATAAAATATGGATGCAAAAAAATTAATTTGTACACTTCCTTTACACTAAATCATATTAGGTTTTGTTGAAATGGCACCATTCACTGCACATTTTAATCATAACATATTGATAAAAAAATATCCATGAAAATCGGTCAGAATATTTTGTTCAATGAAAAAAAATTCATTAATGTCAAGATATTCTAATCGGTAAAAAATGATTAAATCAATGTGATGAATGAGAGTGGATAAAGTATTCTTGAAGTAATATAAGCAATCCATATGACTTGGCTATATTTTAAAAAATGATAAATTTATTTCAAATTTCATATCAGTAAAGGAGACATACATGTATTGGGAGATAGGAAATAAGCCTTAGCAGTTTTAAAAGTATTAATCTTAGCTTTTCCATGTGAGATGTTTATTTTCTCAATCTTATGACTAATTCGTTAACAATTATTGAAGTAACAATATCTGCACAATTTGCATTCTAAGTTTTCTGTCTCTGCAATGGAATAACTCATGCGTACATATTATTTCCATGATTTAAAGATGTAATATGTTGGACTTTAGGTTGGTATTTGAGCTTTGTCCCAGGAAAAATTGAAACATTCATTCTGTATATCCCAGTGTTTCAATACACAATTTCCATAGTTAAGATATTCAATGTATACCAATAATCAATTACATTTTTACCTGATAAATGACTTGTCCAATATGTCTAATCATGGTCGCATTTTGAAGGTATAATCAAATCAAAAATACTCCACAAAAGTAATTTTAATATTTTTTTTATTGTCCAATTAATTGCACCATTAATTTTACAGTGCAGTCCCTTGACAGCGCATGTGTAATGAAGATACAGTAAATAGTAATTTGTTTAAAAGGTCAGTTTACTTTCCATATTGTTGATCAGTCTGTCTCTTTTTGTCTCTCTTCATTCTAAATCTAGGAGCAATCTTTTCTTCTTGTGGTTTTTTTTTTTTGGTTTGTATTTTTTTTTTCTGTATTTGAAAAAGTTCTAATATAATTGTTATGTACCATATGGTGAGCCAACAAAATTATTTTGAAAAAAAAAATATTTAACTACTGTTTTAAATTATTCAATTCTCGTTAATATACCTCCACTATGCATTGAACAAATTAATGTTTTTAAAATATATTTTCTAGTAGGCTCAGTGCAAGTGTATGTAGAACTAGCCAGGACATTTTAAAAAGAATTGCAATTCAAAAACAAGACTGTAAATGTTGTTTACCACTTTAATTTTAGAAATTATATAATTTAGTTTAATTTAGATACATACTTTGGATGTTTGATTCAACTCGTTGAATTTAATAACTCTCAACCTCATCTTTGGTACTGTATAAAAACCATTTTAAATGAGAGAAAATACTTACATTGTTCATTCAACGTACTGCCATTAATCCTGAGCCCAGGTAGCGCAAATAACTGAATGCGACTTCTTATTGGTCTCCTTACTAAATGTACCATCGATTACGCATTGTTTGTATCAATATAAATTCCGGTATTGATTGAACATGGGTCTTTACACTGTAGATATATTAGTATTTTTATATCCAATGCTTTTCAATTAAGGTATTTAGTGAGGAGAGCGTGAGATGTTTTGATCGGGGGGAAAACCTTATTTATTTCCATTATAAATAGCATTATTTCGAACAAAACGCCTATAATGGTTTGTACCATACATCATCCATGTAAATGCAATCTTTATGTTTTACTTTAAACGACCAATTGTTTTATTGATGCAGTAAGTTACATTTTTTTCAATTATAGAAGATTAAAAAAACAAAGATTTTTTCGTTTCATTGTTAATTGATCCGAAGTACTTTGTGCGATTATTGAAAAAAAGATAGGGGATAAGATAGCGCAAATGCCCGTTCGGTTTAGTCGTGAAATACAATCTCCCAATTAAATCAATTTAAATATGATATAATACAAGTTTGCAAAAGCAGCATAATTTCTATATTCAGTTTTTAAAATATTTAACAAGATATTTAAAATATTTTTTAAAAATATTGAAAATATTCTTTAAAAAATTGCATTAAATTTTTGTGGTATCGAACCCATAAAATAAAAACCCTAGATATATAAGGTTAGTTTATGTCGGGTGCTCTTACCAATGAGCCATTTCAGACACAATAAAGTGCGCTGCTTAAATACTGTGTGTGACTTTGGCCACGAATTTACGGACTTTATCAAAACGTTCAATTGTTCGGACACAAAATGACATTTTTATACTCTATGAAAGAACATGCATTGAAGTTAAAAATAAAATAATTTTGGTACGTGTACGCCTCTTTAAGTCAACATATTCCAAGTATTGAACATATTTATAGGTTACAAATCAATGATATGTTAAATATATATTGTTTTAAATTATTTTTTTAAATAGTTGATTTATTGATATTTTAATTTTTCAGTAGCGTGTTGGATGGTGTATGGGCATTTTACACGTCTTATCAACCCACCTTCTTTTCAAGGTTATGACCGAACAGGGTTCTTATCTAGATTATTAAATATGTGCAATAATAAGATTTCTTTAAATCTTTCAACATATTAGCAAACATATTTAAAATTATATAAAAAATATTAAGCAAAATCAAAAGATCGAAAAGAGTACTGTTAATTTTGCACCAAAAAATCAAATTAATATAGATGTTCTTATCTGACAGGCAATAATGGAGCAACCCTTTCGGACATTCTAATCCACATATTCTGGTTGTATTATCATACCTTTGTCTATATATTGTTGTGAAAGATTCTTCTGTATTGTATCGATTTTAAAACAAAAGAAAAGGTGTTTGAAGATTCCTATTTTAATATAAGTACAATATAAGTAACTTATTACTATTTTTCCTCTTGAATTTCTGTGTTCGATAAAATCAGTTTTGTTCTTGAAAGACAATTTATGTACTTATGGTATATACTTATATTACTTATGGTTTTAATACCATAATCTGTATTAAAGTTTATCCTCTCGTTTCCGTAATTCCCCTTAATTGAATTCTTCACATGTTTTTCTTGCAATTATATGCATTTCTGTACCACTGTTCTGATATGGTTAGAAAAAGTGTGACAGGTGTAGACGGAACAAATCAGAATAATGATCCCCTCAAGTCAGATTGGGAGGAAACCAAGTGGGAGGCCCAATAGACAGTTAAGCTTCAGATTTACTAGGACCCCTTCCTGAGACTCCTCGTGGAATTAAATATGTCCTAATGATCACAGACCATTTCACTATGTGATCATTACCGTTTCGAAGTAATCGCTGTTCCGGTGTAATGAAGAATAATGACCCCCGTAGAATAATGACCGGGGGTCATTTTTCTACCTAGAATAATGACCCCCCTAGCTGAAGAATAATTGGATTTTTCTGAAGAAAAAAGACCCAGGGGTTATTTTTCTTCATGTTAAACATGAAGAAAAATGACCCCCATAAAAAAAATGACCCCCCCCCCCCGTAAACATGAATAGAAATTGGTTACCCCGTATCCAAAAAAATGACTTAATTTTTCACTCTGTTCAACTGATTTTGAAGTTATAAACACCGAACTTGTAAATAAATCGCTGTATATAGTTTTTCATATCCTTAGCAAGCACACGCAAAACACTCTGACATCGCCACAAATTGTGCGTAATTCAAATACAGATTAGAAACTACTTCCCATGCAAAATAACATATCGTTGACTTTAAAATTAATAATAATCGATATAATCAACTATCGTCAGTACTTCAGTACTTTGATTCATATCCGTAGCAAGCACACGCAAAACACTCTTACATTGCCACAAATTGATTGTTAACAGTTATGTTACTTCTCTCGTCGACATACGGCGGGAAATGACGCAAATAAAGAATAATACATACACAATGAAGATATTGTGTGATAATTAACGAACAATAATCATGAAAGAATAATTGTTGTAATGATATAAGCAATATTCATTGGTGAATGAATTGTCAATCGAAGAATGATACATGTACATTGCATATATCTTTATGGGAAAAGACTAAGGGGCAGGTAACGTAGGAATATGAATTTTTACATTTCTTGGGGAAAGTGATTTTAAAAAAAATCATTCTGCGTTAGTTTTGTTTTCTTCTACGTAATAGAACCATTATTACAAGGCCTTGGACTTTCCGTAGGACGTAGCTATCACTTCTTGCGTCAAAACATGTTAAAAATGATGCTGGATTCAAGTGAAATATGCACCGATTGCGTAGTCTTAGCTCAGAAGCCAGACAAATCGTGTTGATTTCAATGAGCTTTCACTGAGTGGGCAGCAATGAAATAGACAGGCATACGTGACATTGCTGTTTGACACAACTACCCAAAGTCCAAGCTCCTGTTATAATGGTTCTACATGAACATCAATATTCTAAACATTTGTTGTAATGTTGTTTTGTGATCATGAATAGCCTTTATTCTTTTGGAGCAAATTTGTGAAGAGTACCTGACTATAGTAAATCTAAATAGATAATAAACACTGATCGATTATAATAAGAAAAGATTGTTTCTAAAAGCGTTCATAAGAGGTTAGGGCCTATGTTAGGGGTTTATATCCCGCTTGATTTTGATCACACGATCTTTATTGTATCCAAAGTTACCAATGCTCATACAAACTATTGAAGCATTAATCATCTTGATATTAACTAAACTAAAGTATGCCGAGGATAAAGTAAAATATATTTTCTGTACGAGTACTTTCAGTACTTTGACGATTTTCCTTATTGGCCGTTAACCTCTACTGGCGTAATGGCTGCTGTCAGTGCCTACTAACTTCAGCTTGGTTATAATGCCTAACAGTGGAGTAAACTTTTCATAATTTTGGTTTCATTCTTAATTAATTCTTGGTGATGAACTTGTATACCTAGCAGTTTGTATTGTGGAAATCCTCAATGCAAGTATAATTCATGAACAATATGAAAAATATAGAAGATGCGAAGACGAAAGTGCTAAGTTGCGAAGGCGAAGAAGTGATACTACTATTGCTTCTTCGCCTTTGCAACTTCGCACTCTCGCCTTCGAAACTTCGCGCTTTCGCCTTTTTAGCTCACCGAGACGAAGTCAATGGGAGCATATGCTATACCCCCGGCGTCGGTGTCCGGAGCTGGTTAAAGTTTTAGTTGCAGCTCCTGTATCTAAGCTATTACTTGTCCTCTCTTCACCAAAATTACATGAATAATGCATCTGGACCTACTGATTCTGGTTCCTAATTTTTAGATGCTGGAGGAGGTTTAGGTTTTTGGAGCGGGTTAAAGTTTTTTGTTGCAGATGCCCTTTAATAGCAAATATCTAAGTTACTGCTGGTCCGTACTTCACCAAACTTGAATGGATGGTGTGTCTTATGATACTAATGCACCAGACAGGCTCGAGTGCTGAATCTGAGCTATAGGTTTCGGGTCATGGAGGAGGTTAAGGTTTTTTGGAGCTGGTTAAAGTTTTTGTTGCAGGTGCCCTCTAATGTTTATATCTTAGTTACTACTGGTCCTAACTTCATTAAACTTGTATGGATAGTGCGTCTTATGATACTGATGCACCTGACATGCTTGAATGCTGAATCAGAGCCATAGGTTTATGATTCTTGATGAGGTTAAGTATTTAGGAACAGGTCACATGTTTTATAGATGATAGCTTGCATAGTTGATTTAACTATATTATAAATGAAACGTACAGGTTGCTTTAGATGCAGAGCCTGATCTTCATTATCAAGGATGCTAGAGAAATCTCCTACCTCACTCAAACCTGCTTGATAGATAGATGTGGTTGTTGTTAAATGATGTAAAATGATTCCTATGATATAGTATTGTATGATTTGAAACACTATTGTTTAATAGGATACAATATTATACCATATGTGATATTGTAAAACGTTATATGATACGATAAAATATTGTATCATTTTTTTAAATATTTTATGATATGATATTGTATCGTGATATTGTTATGTATAGTATTGATTTTTATGATACAATATTATAAAATATCGTATCAAACGATATTGTATAATATGATATTGGTTTATATGATATATTATCATATCACATGAAATTGTATTGTATGATATTTTAATATTTATTATTGTATCATATGATACAATGTGTATAATATGATTGTATTATATAATATTTTTATTTATCCCATGATATTGTATCATTTGATATGATACAATGTTGTATCAAATTATATTGTATTATATAACACAATATCATATTATGTATCAGATATGATACAGTATCATACAATACAGTATCATACTATAATATTTACATTCACTTTCTTTCCCTCTATTAAATTGCATTAGTTGATTTGAGTGATATTTACGCCCTACACAGAAGACCCAAACACCAAATCTGGTGCGTATGAATACATTTAGTATTCCTTCAGTATTTCTCGAAGAACAGGAACTGACTCTTCTCGCGACTTCAAACCGGATAACGACCTGTTATTATACTAACGCTGATAAATATTCATTGATGTAAATATATTTTGACAGTTAAATGATTTCAATTGATTAATTTCTTAGTTTACCAAGAGCAAATTCATTTAATTACAGAAAGAAAAATAAAATTGTGTAATTAGAATTTAAAACGCTGTGCACTATATTTGTCAGCATATTTCGGCTGTTCCAGTGGCCATTCCGTTAATTTCGCATAACTCGTTGAATAAGACAGAGCTTTTTAAAAACAAATCATATTTGCGGGAAGGAAGTACATGTTTAAAAAACGTAATTATAAGTATTGATTCATTATTTTTTGAAAGATGAGGTCTTATAACTGCAACGATGAGTGCAAACAAATTTTCATAACGCGCTGGCGCGCGTTATACAAATTGTATTATGCAAACACCGTTGCAGTTATGAGACCACATCTTTCAAAAAATAATGATTCAATGCTTAATTATACAATATAATATCATATGTTTCAGTATTATGATGTATTATTGCAATATGATATTGTTTCATATAATACTATTTTGTATTATGTTTTCTGATATTCTATTATTTGATCAAATACAATTATAATGTATAACACAATACAATGTCATATCATACGTTACAATATCATATCTCACAATTTTTTACGGTATTTTATGGTTTTATATGATATATATTGTAAGTATGATAGGATGCAATTTTAATTTTATATTATTGTATTGATTGACATATGAACATTCGATAATCATACAATTTTTTTAACAGATGATATACGATATTGTGTCAAAACAGAATCCATGAATATCCAAGATCATAAAGGATTGTTTTCATATAATATGATAAAGGTAGTCTCATAAAGGTGATGCCTCATAAAGGTGATGCCTCGTCCTGAGCTTTGTAATATGTGATTACCAATGTTTTATAATTGCGGAGCTCTCCATCGTTTAAAGGGTTTTGAGGCATATTTTGGATTTTTTTTTATATAAAATTAAATTATCCAGGGGGATAGGGTCCGGACTCCCTCTCCCGTTTTACTGCGTAAAATTATAAATATTTAAATTTTCCGTGGGGCGGACCCCCTCTCCCCCTCTAGATCCATGCATGAGCAAGGAGTGTCGCATAATGAAATTAGAATGTTACTGTGTTTGGTCCACGGTATAAAACAGACGGCTGGTAAGTGACAGGAGTCTTGAAGTGCATATGTACACATTATGGCGGACATTAAATTTGTGTGGAGTAGATAATGATTAGGCATAGCCAGCACTGGTAAACATATAAATATTATGTTACATGTACACATTAAAATATTTATAAACATTCATAGTAAGCGCGATGGCTTAGCGCATGCGTACCAATAATAGCATGGATTAATCGGAAAACATTGGCGAGTACGGTGCCTGTATTAAATTCTATTTAATCGACCGAAACTTGCTGAATGCAATCAAAAAAGGCGAAGGCGAAAGTGCAAAATGCGAAGGCCATAGTGCAAAGTATTATCGCGCCTTCGCACTTTAGGCATTACATCTTCGCGCTTCGTCGTCGCATCTTCGCACTTTTGCTCCTTCGCCTTCGCACTATCGCCCTTGCAACTTAGGTCGAAGTGGCCCTATCGGGACACCATAGATATATGTAAATGTAATTGTTGAGATGTCAACTATACTCCGATGCAATACCTCAATATCTTGTCATAACGGAAGGGTTTTATTTTCTTAGATATACCCCTTCTTTCACTTGAAGTTTATTTGAATATGAATTATAATTTCTGTTACTTTCTGTAAACTGCAGCAGTAAAAATTACAATAGTGTAAAGACTATTTCACAGATAATAAAAAATATACTGAAATCTTTAATCTACAAGGGGGTCATTATTCTACAGGGGTCACTTTTCTTCATGTGGAGTGTGCTCATTTTTATAAAAATGACACTTATTCTTCAGGCAAAGGGGTCATTTTTCTACGTAGAATAATGACCGGGGGGGTCATTATTCTACGTAAAAAAATGACCCCCGGTCATTATTCTACGGGGGTCATTATTCTTCATTACACCGGACCAAACAGCCCAGACGTGCACACTAGTTGTTGCAAGTAGTAGGTGTTTTGAAAGTCATTCATTTCAGAATTTTGTCATTTACTGGAAATAAAGAAGTCAAGATCAAGCCAACGGAACCCTAGGTTCGGCTTGGCGGAACGATTCAACCGGACACTAGTGCAGATGATCAAATCTTACTTAAAAGGGGAGCAGACAGAATGGGACAAAAATCTATATCTTATAACAACAGCCTACAGATCAACGCCACAGGTCTTAACAGGGCTAACTTCTAATCTTCTTAAGCTTGGGAGAGAGACAAGATTACCAGCAGATTTAGCATTACAACTTAAGAAGGAATATTATGCAATTATGGGGCCTGCGTTGAAAGCTTGAGACAACGCATGTGTAAGCTCAGTTGCAGATTGCAAGGAAACATTTGAGACAAGCGGCACAACATTAAAAGGAAACTTACGACAAAAGCATGGCAACATCGTTATGATGGACAACTGGTTTGGTACTTAATTGAGAACAAAAAGGTGGGAGTATGTCAAAAACAACAACCAATATATCTCGGTCCGTTTGAAATTACGCAAAAAATTAACGATTTGATATTCAACATTCACTTGGGTCCAAACGATTCTCACGTTGTTCACCATAACAAGCTGAAGAAGTATGAAGGAGAAGACAAACCCGAAAGAATCAGAAAAGCTGAAGATACCATGTCGATTTTAAGTAACAGTACTTGTGACTGTACAGTCTCCTCAAAACAAAAGTTATAAAGATATATATCAGGGTAGACTGAGGGTTTGATTTAGTTAAGGGTAGCTTTAAGGGTTTTATACGGTTGGGTGGCTCTTTAGAATTAATTAATTTTCTTATTATTTGTGCGATAACTTTACATACAGATGGCAGATCTAGAGAAAGAGATCCTGAGACGAGGAAGAGTTTATCAGTGTCATCTATGCGACCAATACCAGGGAGAAAAGAAACATGTGATTCCTTACATTTACTGATATCACATCCCTTTAGATGTGTGCCCTTTTATTTTAGTCTGCAATTTCATAACAACAGAAAAGAAGAAATTAGTAAACCATGTCACTCACTATGCTTAGCATACTGAAGACTTCCTGGCAGATAATGGGAGAAGCTACTTGCATGAGAATAAAGACCTCATACTATTGGTTGAGGGAAACCAATTTGCAAAGATGGGAAGGAAAGAGTACCATGACCAGTGGGCCAGTCGAATAGGACGGGCAACTGTCGTCCCTGGCTTATGATCTCCACCAAGGAATACCGCTCTGTCATACCCTTTGTTCGATGTCGAGCAAATTAAGGATGTCTTGAGAACACCAAAGTCCCAGTTTGCCACTGAGTCTGTGGGAGCCGCTGCTATTCCAATAATGGTCGACTTTCTCAGCTGTGAAAAGAATCTTAATTTTCTGGACAGAATATTAGAGGACAATTCCTCTTCTAAAGCTGAGAGCGCTTGGTCATTGAAAGAGGAACAGGTGCTGAAAAGGGGAATGGAAAAAAAGGGTGGAAAAGCAAAGATTGATGGCGAAAAGGAAGGTAAGAAAAGGGACTAGAAGAAGAGGAAGAGACAAGATTCCAGCAGTAGCAGCAGCTCTGACAGTGACCATAGTGATAGCGAGAGTGAGGAGGAGGAGGAAAGAGTGAAAGTAAGAAAAGATCCACAACGATAACCATGAAGTGTAAATTATTTTGAAAATCAGATGTGAATGGAATGATCCTAAGAGAAATTTTAGTATATTTGTATGAGTTATTTATCTATAATTAATAATATTTAAATGGTTTGTTTTTATATACATGTTCGTATAAAACGTATAAAATGACGGTTATGAAAGTATGGAGAGGACATGTTAAAGCAATGAAAATGCACCCTACAATGGTTTTAGATACAAAAAATAATTTCGGCTCTAGATCATTCGTCGAACATTCAAGTTATATTAATATGAGAACATGTTCACACTTTGACCACGTCAACAATCAAAGACATTTTTATCCAATACATATATGAGGCACATACAATACTATGGAACGCCTCAACTGCCTTATGTAGATAGTCTTCATAATATGATGATACTTTAACATTACGTACTGATACTTCAACATTTACATAATGGTACTTCAACATTACATGATGGTACTTCAACATTACATGCTGATACTTTAACATTACATGATGGTACTTCAACATTACATGATGGTACTTCAACATTACATGATGGTACTTCAACATTACATGATGGTTCTTCAACATTACATGCTGATACTTCAACATTACATGATGGTACTTCAACATTACATGATGGTACTTTAACATTACATGATGGTACTTTAACATTACGAGGTGATACTTCAACATAACATGATGGCCATGGTACTTTAACATTGCGTGCTGATATTTCAACATTACATGATGGTACTTTAACATTACGTGCTGATACTTTAACATTACATGTTCATGCTGAAACTTCTTTAATTTATGATACTTTAACATTACATGCTGATACTTAACATTACATGCTGAAACTTCAACAGTATATGCTGGTATTTCATAAAATGATTTTATTTCAGTATGCGGTGGTTCTAAAGTAGCTAAGCACCGGGATCGCGTTTCCGTATTTCGAAGAGAGTACAATGTATAGGACTTAAGTCAAGCTACACAACAATTCAAACAAGCTTCATTAATTACTTCATTTATTTCCTTGTACATGTATAAAAATGGACACTTTTCGAATCCAATTGGTTATTATTAAAATCTATATTGCCAAATATAGAGTGCCGCTCGGGTGAAACTGGATTCTAGAGGGAGTTGGGGCACGGTCACCTTCATTATATTTGTAAGAACCTGCGCCGAAATCTTTTTGTGTCAAACTACTCCCGAGTCTCCTTGTTTAGGCGCCTTCAAACTCGATGTCAATTTTATAAGTACGTTTTATATCGTAGGTTGATGTTTTAATCCTGCAAGCGGGCGCCTTCAATTGGTGCTTGTTTTACCACTTTTTAGCCAGGCCTATTTGTTTTGGCGCTTCGATTCTACGCTATTAAACAGAGACACTTTACTGTTTAAGGGACTTTTAAGGGAATCAGAGTACGAGCAATCATCCAGCAGATCCCAGTGCATGCACATAGCATCATTTATTGTATAGGGTGCAAACCTACCACTCAATCTCGACAAGTAAATTAAAAAGGGGGGGGGGTCAGTTGCCCCGTATTTTAAAATATTTTATCTATTAATATACATATGATCGAATTTCCATAGTTACATATGTGGATTCACCTTGTTTAAAAAATAAAATATCAGTTTTTAAAAACTTCTTTTTATATTTTGATTTATGTAAGTTTCCGCTAAAGGCGTGTTGGTTAAAAAGAGAGTAATTCAGGAAGCATTTGCAGTGCTTATATTGCTTAATTTCAGTAACTTAGCGCATCTGCCAAAATACATGTAAAAAAAAGTGTTGGCACTGAAGAAGTACACAGTACAGCTCATAAGAGAGGATCTCTACTGAATAAAACTAATGTCGGAACAAATATGATTTGTTTGGGTGCAATGTATTCAGGCATGTGACAACCACACATACAGCTTATAAGATCATGGTCCCATTCATGCAAAGGATAGAGCACTGCATTTAGTGCTGTTGAATCTGATTTTAGCAGTAACTGTACTGTTGAACAAATCAGTGCTTACATAACCCACTCCTACACGTGGATCTCCAGGTAGAGCCCATCAATCCCCTTAAGTCTAATCTAACATAAATGTCAGAAGTCTTTGTTTAGGTGCTATTAATATTTTTAGCTGTCCACTCAAGCGCCAAAAGATTGGGTTCTGAATGCACATTTTTAGACCAAAAATCCCCTTTGGGACTTTTGTTCCCCCTGATTTTTATGTACTGAGCCCCAATGGTCTCACCGAGCAACTATTTTTTTAAAATTTAAAATAACCCTTTCAAAAGACACTTAATCAAATAGTAGCATTTGTTGAGTATCTAGATCTAAGTCTCAGTGGTCCTTAGTCCTATATGAAACAGAGAAACAGCCCAGTCTTTAAAACTTTACAGCATACTCTATACCTCTACAGGCATTTACGTGTTCTGAGTTTTAGCGTATTTCAATCCCGAGGCGATGGATTAAACAAACCTGGTCTCCAATTAGCATGGTAAATCTAGCAAAATCACATTTATTTCTCAACTAACCCAGCTGCAGTTATTTATTTCTTTACCAGACCCCAAAATAATACAATGAAAGAAATAAAAACTTGGTAATATTTTGTTAAATTTTGTGTGATTCAAAATCTGATTAATTCTATTATTTAATAATTTATATCATATTTTAATAACTAATATATATTGTTGGAAAGAAGCCCTTTTGTTCGTCTATGTGTAAACAATATTTCATTGCATTAAAGCTTTTGATATACAACTATGTTTTTGTTGAAAGAAGGCATATTTAGATATTGGGAGAATCTGTTTACAGTGGAATCCTATAGAAATTATTTGGTTTGGGTCTACTTTTTAATTCTTCTTTATATTTATTAATTTACGCGCTTAAATTTGAATAAATTCAGAGAATCTAAGTTTTGCGACAAAAATTAGAAATTTTTTGTTTAATTTGTCGCAGATTGCTGCAATATATTTGTTTCCTAAATCAGATCTCACCTTTTTTATCATCTTTTCCTAGGTATGATACCAATGCATTGTACAATGTGACGAAGTGTGAATGTAAAAGTATCTTTGTCCATTTTCTCGCAATAAGAAGATTGCAGTCGGTGTTTTTTTATGCTTTTTTACCATCTCACAAAATCCACTTTGCATTTATAAAAACCAATTCGGTTAAAAGTGATCCGCAATACTAAACACTTTTATTAAGATATTAAAAAATAGATGATTGAATTTAACAATTGGGTGCTGTTTGACCAATATTGTATGCATAATCGCATTGTGCTGCTCAATCATCAAACAATCAATCAGTTTAGTAAAATAATTAATTTCTTTACCATAGCGACTTATTTACAAATGTATATTAAATGTACTCAGTATGTAAAATGACAGTATACATTCAAAATGAAGTACACCCGGCCATCGGACCTATGAGTCACTTTTGAACCAAAAGTATAATATTACAAATAAATTATAAGATTTACGGCTTTTATACAAAACAAAATACTTCTAAATTTAAGAACAATCCAATAAGTTACCTGTAGGTGTCCATTTTTAAAAATTATGCATTGAAAACCGTCCATTCTTAAAAAAATTAGTAATGAATAGAGATATGTAAACCTGTTTACTTATCGGTTGGCGACAGAATGGAACAGAAAGCGCAATACTGCAGAGAAACACTAAAATACTTGTAAATAATCCAATATGATATTTATCCAGTGTATTTTTCAGAATCGGAAATAAAAGTAATGCATTTGATCATATTGATTACATGTAACCACAAATCAAATCGATGTGATCAGAACGTCGATTGAGACAATTGAGACTCTGCTCTATATGAAACTCACATTCCTCACTTATCTCAAAGTTAACTCTCCCTCATCCTGGGTAACATTCTCTTGGAAAAAGTTCATAAATTAAAACTTACGTGTCTCGATCAGTTATTCATTTTATAGAATGGGCAGTTTTCGGCTTATTTCCTGTACTTATGCAGCATGCGCGGTGTTATGAAACAGTCCATGTGACCGCATATCCGAGCATCTTATAGTGAGTATGCAATCATTGCAGAAAAAATACATAACCCCTGTTAGCAGGTTATGCAATTTTTTATTTTTTTGCAATGATCGACATCTTCATATCTCGCATGAATCACCAAAAGAGCATTTTATTTTCTAGGTGAAAATAATGTTTATTTTGAATAAGTAAGTAAATTTGGTTATTTAATAGTTAAATTCGCCGATATCTGAGAATAATAATGCAATAAAAACAGACTAAGTCTCAAAATAGTGAACAACACTTTAATGTTAAAGTATATCGTTTATTTCAATGCACCAGTCACAGTTATTTAAGCATAGGTTACAATCCATGTCGGGTACAACTTTGGTAATGCGTTCAAATAAATGAAAAGTACTCTGTTCCAAAATCAAATCATGTTTATCCGCAAACGGTATTGACTTGGAATCCATCATCTCTCTTGACAGGAAAAAGGGCGGTAAATCTATGTAAATATTCGAAACAGTCATTGTCGTGCACGTTATATCGTCAAATAGAAAATAGCTAAGTTAATAAGATCCAAAGTATCGAGTAAGCAAACTGATCTGATGTCTAATCTTAATTAGATTAAACATTTAAAAAAATTAAGTTAAATTAAACCAAATAAACATTTACCTCGATCATGACATGTCCAATTATGACAAGGAGCATATGGCGTTTGCGGGCGGTCAACAGGGGATGCTTACTCCTCCTGATCTCAGATCCGTGATGCTCTGATTTGAATTTATATTTCGCTATAAGGAATGTTGGAGGTGGCTGACAGTTTGTTAATGTCATTTTTCATTGCAAACTATCTTGACGTTATCGGTTGCAAAATATCATTTAAAATGTACAAGTACTTTTCATTACTTTATTACGATTGGACGATAATTCTGCGAATTTAAAATATTTGAATCTTAATATTTTTCTAAATGAAGGATAATAATTTCTGAACCTTCATCAGAACAATTGGACAAAGAAACGAACAATTGCATATATTTCTTAGATTATCTAGTCTTTAAAACATTTTTATGTTCTCGGTTTTTTTAGAATAAAAAAGTTTTAAGGATATTGCAAATAAAAATATAGAACATGAAACCAAAAAAAATACTTATAAAAAATTGCTTATACTAATATTACAAATATTTTGACACGTACCAATCAATCAAATGAAATCTGGACCTACGTGTTAAATAACCGTATATACCTTTTAAAACCATGGTTTTAAAAACAATTTTTCTTAGTTTTATTGGTGCTAATAGAGTGAGACTTATTGACATCAAACCTTGCGAAAGATTATAGATTAGACCTTACGTGAATAAAATTTAATTTGTGTTCTCCTTCTTTCATTTAATAATTTCTTGATACGCTGTTTTGCTTTCAGGTCACATGGACACCAAAGAGCTGTTATCGCCTTCGAAACGGTGAGTAGGCGACTTGTCTTCTGTCTTCAAGATTCCAATTCTATAATTGTCTTCAGCATTTTTCTCCCAACTTGCAATATTGAAAGATTGGACATCTTAGGGATTTCCAGGATAGCCTTTGTTTGATTTACGCTCAAATTATCCTAATTTAGCGTCCGACAGCCTCTGTTCATAAATTTGTTATCAATATCGCACAGTCAAGATAAATTCTCTAACTTAATGTGAACTGTCCCTCTGATAAGAGAGATAACTTCAGATAAAATAATCTCACTTTGTGTCTGTTAACTCGCAATCATTAAGGCATGTAGGCAATAATGGGCCCCAATTTATGTTTGAAGGCGATATTTATTTCAATTCAAACATAGAAAAAGAAAATTTGAACATAACAAAATGAACTCTAAATTTTAGCAGGGGGCAAAAAAGTAAATAAAGCTTTTACAAACAAATGCAAGAAGCGAGTCAAATTGATCAATTTTTATGAGGCAATATCTACATGTATACCCCCTCCCCCCGATGAAAATTCTTTTTAAATTATAACTAAATTTTATGTACTAGTCCAGTAAATGAACAGTACGTGTTTGATGTTTTGAGCCAGAGAAGTTTTGGATGGAAAATTTTTATTTCTCTTTTTATAGCTCGTTCATAGAGGTGAATGAATTTTAATTGGGAAAAACGTGACAAAGAGAATTGCAAACTTTACTTAGTTATTATCGTTTGAAACTTATAACAAATCACTTGTTTAAAATTGAACATTGGTTTTCTATTCTGAGAGAGCAGATATAGGAAAACAAAATTTAAAAAAAAAATATCACATTTTATTCAAGACAATATGACCCTTTATTGAGATCATATCAATTACTGGAAGATTATTCATTTGATTCCCTTTTTGTGTTATAACAAATTTTTTTGGTTTACATTTTAAGCATTTCTAAAACACATGGATCCATTAACTATTATCTTATCCAAGTTTAACAGCATGAAAGTGGTTCTAAATATTAGAAACTGTGGCAATTTATCATGTACTGTATGTAATACATGTATGTAAAACCTTCAATAGTCTGAAAAAGGCATATAACTCTTGATGATTAAAGCAATGTTTGTTACAGACCTATACAAGTACAAATGAATTCTCGGACTTTTCCAACAAGAATTTTGAGAAAAACCCCGCATGAATCGTGTTGTATTATGATTAAAAATAGAATTGATTCCATCAAACTATGTATAAGTAATCGAAATATTCAAAAAATTGTATGAATCCAAGCAATAATGAACTCTAGTCTCGTTCAACAAGATGCTCGCTGTCTCGTTAATCTCCAACAAGCAAGAGAATGTGTACACCAGGTCACGTGATAGCTTGATGACGCGACCTCTAATAGAATGACTCTCTGCTTGTCGGAGATTTACGGAGACAGTCGATGGTTGAACGAAACTTTATTGAACTCTGGCGTATGAATACATACTACTGCAAAAAATATCTAAATTGTTCGTACTATTTAACATCTGACTATTTTCAAGGTATTCATAAATAAGTGTCTTAAAAAAAACCAATGCATCAAGATACATTACATCGAATTTATCGATTATTTTCAAGAACTAAATCTTGTCAGCGGTGATGATTTGTGCTTAGGTCCAAACACTGTTTCACTTTCGGTTTGCCAGAGTAACTGCATAGGAGAGTTGATTAAAATCAACTCCCAAAAATCTAGCAGAGTTTCGTCACTTCAACTTTTCATCTAAATCTATTGATATTGGCTTTGATTAAAATCAATATGAAATTTTTAAAAAATATATATATGGTGAAATTAATAGCAGAGGGATATTATTCCTTATTGTTTTTATCTAATAAGCTTTATTTTGTTGCTTGAAAGTATTTTTTTTTAAGTAGATAGGTTTCTTTCTAGCAAAATTTATGTATTCAAACAAGTTGATATTCTTTAACTTACAACATAACAAATGCATTGAGATACAGAAGACAAAACTTAGTAGCAAGCAAAGAAGAAGAATTTCGAACAAAGTCAACATTTTGTCAGTCTTTGTTAGATAGAGGAATTTGGCCTAAATGTTCCTACAATATATTTGGGTATTATATTAACTTAAAATCTAGCCAGTAGAAGATTAAATTCTGGTTTTCTTCATGTCTTAAGGCAATAACCATCAAATGTTCTTAGAAATACAAGCCCATTTATATAATAACAAAAGGAATAAAGATAATTCTATAGATAAGACATTAATCATTACCTTTTGCATGTAAAATAAGGTTATACATGTAACTTGAAATCGGTTTACTTCATTTTACTAGTATTATGATTCTTGGTCATCATTTCAAAACTACTGGAACATGTGCATTTCGTATTATTTTTATACCTCGGCAAGACATTTAAAACAGTTATTCAGTGCAAGATAATTATGAGCATAAGTTTATATATTAGCTTACTTACTAGAACATGTGAACAATGCCATTTAATAACAAAAAAAAAACATTAATATCTTATTTACCATGCAAATTTAAATATGATTTTAACCATCCATCTATACTACTTTATTAAAATAATAGATTCGCATTCTTGGACTTTAATACCGATAAATCGGAGGAGTACTGTCTTTTGTTTTATATATTTTTAACATCATTGTTACTTGGTGATTACCAATTTAATTTTATTTTTTTCTCAATCGCCTTCGCTAATTAATAATCAACGTAAATTCCTTTAAAAAATCCAGAAATCGTCTGAATTTTTCGGATTTTACAATCTTGCGCATGCGCATAACATTCACGCTAAATCACGGGATGCTCTTTAGTTTATGTTTCCACAATAACACATTTGCATGGATAAACTCAAAAACGATAATACAAATTCGTGTAAATTTTCATTTATTCTGTTCATGAAAGAAAATATGGGAGATAACTCTAACTCAGTGCGTTTTAATAATATGAAAAATTCCGAGAGCATGGTGTGCAAATTTGATATATCTATTTCGTAATACCCAACTTAAAATGCAATGTCAACCCGTGCACGCACGGGTCAAAGTCTAGTATATACAAACAATAAATGCAGTCAAATGATATTTATCAAGCTCAGCGACAAATCATTGATACAGTTTATTCCAAACTGCATATGGTTTGATTATCTACCAAGATAAATACAATTTTTTAAATCAAGATAGTTTTGGGGTTAATTTTTTATTCAGTTTCATATACTTATTTTAAGGCAAATGAAGCATGGAGACATATTGGTGCAAGTTAATATGAACTTGAAAGTTATTAGCAGAAATCTGTCAATTGTCAATTGAAAAGGTCGAAAGCACATGATCAGCCACTGAAAATATTCAAACTAAAGATCTACAATACAAGCTAAAGATAAAATTAATGAGTATTTTATCACAAAATTCTCAAAAATTGAAATGACCGTACCAAACAAAATACATATTCTGATTTTACATTTAAAAATTATAATCAAGCACAATTATTTTAACTAGCAACGATAAACAGCAATTTGTTCATTGATTGACATATGAAATTAAATGAATTGAAAGGAATTTACAAATTGACATTACAAATGATCATTTATTGAAAATTAAAAACAAATCAAAGTAATAACAGTAGTTTTATATATGTAGGTCAATATCAGTAAAGCTACCCTGTTTAGTAAGTTAAAAATCCGCCCTTTGATTATGGGCATCTTAATCGAAAACCATTGAGCATTAACTAAACAAATCTAAACAACACCCCTTTGCAGCATGCATGATTGACGTGCTAATGTCTTGTTCATGTCATTTTAACACACTTTTTGAAAATTTTGTGTCTATTTTCACTGCAAAACAAGCACCCGGAAGAAGCTGTCCATATTAAGGAATGCATTCCGGAGAATGGAAATTGGCATGTAACTATGGCACTCCAAATTAACAAAAATGGATTAAACAAAGTTCCAAACCGGTTAGTCGATAAACAAGTGTTATCGGTTGCAAACTGTCAATAAAATCTCCATATGCAAGTAAAGATTGTTAGAGAATGAGGTGATGTCTGCAAAATTACCTCGTGACTTTACGTTCACCTGAATCATGAAAATCTTTTGAAAGAACTATATATGATAAGAGTTAAATTTGGCCCCCATAATTCACTATTTTTTAAAGTGTTTCGGGTACAAAAAAATGTTATGTTATAATTTAGAAGAGTTGATATAAAATATTTTTTTCACATATTTGTTTGATTTATTTGCACTCACTTGCTGTATATGACGTCATAAGTGACGCTATTTCTACAATTCAATCAAAATCAGACGAAAATTGACATTTTTCACATCTTTTTACGAATGGGAAATAAAGAGCGCATGCTTGAACCAGGACAAATTCTTTGTCACTTACTAGGCTTAACTAGATACATCTCTGATTAAAATATTTTGTTGGTTCAAGCATGCGCTCTATGTTTCCTGAACGAAAAACTGCTTGAAAACAAGCTTTTTTATGCTAAAATGCAAAAATGGCGGGAAAAGGTTGTCTTCACAATGCCGTATTTCTAAATTGTGGGCACTTGAATCAAAATGAACATTATGTAAAAATTTCACATATATATCTGTACAAAGAAAACAAAGAATTACAGTAAAATAAAGATATTCCTTTTAGGGGGCCAATTTAGGCCCATACCATATATAGTCCTTTAAAACGACAAAACAAAAGAATGACATTACAACTTTCAATAATTGAAACAAAAAAGGGACTCCTCCTCTTTCATTATGAACATGAATAAAATATTCGTGACAATGCACGGAACGTTGCGTTTTTGAGTGAGAATACGACAGAACCCATCTTTACTGCAGAAGTGTCCGATTCGCTATTCTTATCTCCCACTTAGCGGAGTGTTCGAATCGTTATTCTAAAATTGTACATTTGCCTTGCGAAGATGGATAAGGCAGCATGTACGCTACACATTTTTTTGTGTAAATATTTAGGAAACAATCAAATGCAGTAAAAAAGATGTCTTCCATACAAACGTGTATATCCCAATTTCAATACGACATACATATTTGAAAAAGCATTTTAAACTCTTTTCGGAGCGACTCGATTTTCCAACTGTAAATAAAGGGGTTGATAATAGAGTTAATGCTGGAGAGAAGGCAGGTGGTAAAAATTAATGAATGAGAGGGCTCAAACCGAAACAAAGTCATAAACACGACCACGACTAAGGGTGCAGTGAGTAGGACCAACAGACTTATTATCATGCCAACAACTTTAAGCGATTCAAACACCTTCTTTTTTCCCGCCTCGGTGTTGTAAAGCGTGTTTTTATTGGAGGAGGTTGCTGAGGTGGCTTTACCTCCATTTTGAATTTGCCACGCATATGTTCTCATATATCTTTTACGGACACTGTTTAATGTAAATAAGTAGAGGATAATTGTCGACAACATGAGAACCATAGCTGTGATTCCATATCCACCCATGAATAGTTTAACATTTTCGCCATAAACTTTTTGGTAGTTGCAGATATCCATATTCTCGGAAGAAGGTCTGATTAATGCATAGTGCAATGCTAAGACAACGCTCCAGCTCGAAGAGTAGATGGCGTACTTCCGTTTTCCTTGCAGCAGGCGGTCGTTCCAAGGGCTGCCGATGGCAACCAAAAATCTATGGAAACTGATAAGGAAGGTCTGAAACAGGGACATAAAGACGCCTATGCCTACAACAACAGATGACAAGATGCAGGGAACATATAACCCGGACCAAGCAGGGATAAGCATTCGTAGACTGGTAATAAAACCACCGAGTCCGATTGAAAGATCGCAAATGGACAAACAAATTACTAGGTTATGATGGCGATTTGCTCGAACGGACTTGCTCTTCAGGAATATTAAAAGAACAGTAAAATTAACCATAAAGATCACTATGGATACAAGCAATCCCAGGGAAGCAATAGGTGCGGAGAATTGGTTGCTGTCAGTCAAATTGTTGGTTTTTAATTCACATTCTGTGCAGTTGTTCATTTTCATGGACTGTAAATCTACAAAACAAAGTAATGTTTAATAGTTTAGGGTTTTAAAAAGATGTCAGGTTAAAAAAACATTTCCTAATTTTCATTTTAAATGGAAATTCATAATAACGTATAATTTTCATGGTCCAAAAGAAGTTGGAATGTTGTCAGGCACGTTCGATGAAAGTTCTACACATTTTTGGGCTTTAAAAAGATGTCAGGTTTAAAAACATTTTCCTATTTTCTTTTTAAAGGGGCATGGTCACGATTTTGGTCAAATTTTATTTTTATGTTTTTATTATTTACAATGCTTCAGAGATCAAATTAAATTTGAAGTCATTCGTAGAGTTATAAGCAAGATACAGGGCTCACAATTCTTTGTCATGTAAACAAGGCTCGTGCCCTGTTTTTGTTTACATAGGTTCAATATACCAGTAAAAAAAACCTTTTTCCAGGTTATTTTTCTATCTTTTTATTTATTTTAAGCATAGATAAACAGTTCCTAACGTTTAACACATTCGTTTTAGGTTTAAAACTGAAATTTTTACTTCAACAGCCAAAATGTAAACAAGCGCTTTGTTTACATAGCGAAAAATCTCACTTATAACTCAACAAATGATACTCAAATTTCGGTTGCCTATTTAAAATGCCTTTCTAAAGCATTGTAAATATTAAAATCGGATAAATAATTTTTGACCAAAATCGTGACCATGCCCCTTTAAAGGGGAACCCATAATAATGTATAATTTTTATGGCCAAAAGAAGTTAGAGTGTTGTAAGGCACTCAGGTGACCAATTGCTACGGTATTTGTCCGTCGGCGTGCGTCGTCCGCCTTGCGTCGTCCAATAACACTTTCACATTTTTTATTTCTTCATGAAAACTTGTAAACGAGGAATTTAAATTTATGATATCATATTTTCTGGGTCAGGGACGAAGGCCTTTGGGTGACGCCAATATGGCCATGTCGTGAAAATGTATTAAGTCTTAAAAAGTCGTATTCTCTACATCCACAGCTGGAAACGATAGACTGAATGTATGGTTATGATGTCCTTCTTTATTAAATTGTAAAATTGAGTGCCAATCGGGCAGGGGTTTGGGCTTTTTGTTTGGGTATGCGAAAGACAATAATGGTCCTAAAGTGAACATGTATATTTAAGGTCACTAGAGTTACTCGGGTAACTAAGATTGGTCGTTAAATGTATACAAAAAAGTGTAAACTTTTTGGCCACTACAGCTATGGTAAAAATATATATCGGGATCCAGTAAATGTTCTTCAAAGCCTCTGTTTTTTCTCCTTACCAAAATATTTACAGCAGTAAAGGAGAGGCTTTTCGAGTACTGTGCAATAGTATATTCAAGAAGCGGTGTAAATTAGATGTACATGTGGATACTCAAGAATTCCAAGGAACTTTAAAAAATTAATTGAAATCCCAATACTTTACCAAAATTAATAGCATCAAAACTAATGACTTTTTAACACTTTACAACCCATTTGGATTGTGTACACAAGTTCTAGTTAGAAGAAGTGGATACGAAAACGATAATTGAGTTTCTGATAGACACTATTTAAATAGTTTTTTTATGAATCAGGCCTTCAAAATATCTGTTGGAATTTCCATGGGAACCATGCGCTCCATCGTTAGCACACCTATTTTCGTATTCATACATGTATGAAGCAGAGTTTATTCAGAGCTTAGTTCTATCGCCGATACAACGACCTTGTCAGCGAATACAATCTTCCACTGGGTTACATGTTGACTGACGAATTTATACTAATTGTTAGACCATAATAAGTCAACTGATTGTCTACGGATTTTCCCGTTTTCCCGATTACGACAAAGAGCACACGAATCATGTTTTCGTTTTTGTTTTTATTTTAGATTGATTTCCGGTTGTCGGTGTAATGAAGAATAATGACCCCCGTAGAATAATGACCGGGGGTCATTTTCAACGTAGAATAATAACCCCCCTAGCTGAAGAATAATTGGATTTTTCTAAAGAAAAAAGACCCAGGGGTTATTTTTCTTCATGTTGAACATGAAGAAAAATGACCCCCATAGAAAAATGCCCCCCCCCTCCCTGTAAACATGAGAAGAAATGGTTATCCCGTGTATAGTTTTTCATATCCGTTGCAAGCACACACAAAACACTCTTACATTGCCACAAATTGATTGTTAACAGTTACGTCACTTCTCTCGTCGACCTATGGCGGGAACTGACGCAAATAAAGAAAGATATATACTCAATGAGGGTATTGTGTGATAATTTACGAACAATAATCATGAAAGAATAATTGTTGTAATAATATAAGCATTATTCATTGGTGAATGAATTGTCAATCTTAGAATGATACATGTATATATCTTGATGGAAAAAGACTAAGGGGGCAGGTAACGTAGGAATATGAATTCTTCTTATTTACATTTCTTCAGGAAAGTGATTTTTAAAAAATCATTTTGCGTTAGTTTTGTTTTCTTCTACGTAATACATAAACATCAATATTCTAAACATTTGTTGTAATGTTGTATTTGTGATAATCAATAGACTTTATTCTTTTATAGCAAATGTGTGAAGAGTACCTGACTATAGTAAATCTTAATAGATAATAAACACTGATGGATTATAATAAGAAAAGATTGTTTCTAAAAACGTCGATAAGAGGTTAGGGCCCATGTAAGGGGTTTATATCCCCCTTGATTTTGATCACACGGTCTTTATTGTGTCCAAAGTAATAGTGGAAATCCTCAATGCAAGTATAATTCATGAACAATATGAAGAATATAGAAGATGCGATGGCGAAGCGCGAAGATGCGAAGACGAAAGTGCTAAGTTACGATGGCGAAGAAGTGATACTACTATCGCTTCTTCGCCTTTGCAACTTCGCACTCTCGCCTTCGAATCTTCGCACTCTCGCCTTCGAATCTTTGCGCTTTCGCCTTTTTAGCTCACAGGGACGAGGTCTAGGGGAGCTAATGCTATACCCCCGGCGTCGACGTCCGGAGCTGGTTAAAGTTTATGTTGTAGGTCCTGTATCTAAGCTATTACTTGTCCTATCTTTACCAAACTTGCTAAATTCACCTAACCTGAACGGATGGTGCGTCTTATGATACTGATGCACCTGACAGGCTCGAATGCTGAATCTGAACCATAGGTTTATGATGCTTGATGAGGTTTGGTGTTTTGGAACAGGTCACATGTTTTATAGATGATAGCTTGCATAGTTGATTTAACATATTATAAATAAAACGCAGAGGTTGCTTCAGATGCAGAGCCTGATCTCCATTATCAAGGATGCTAAAGAAATCTCCTACCTCACTCAAACCTGCTTGATAAATAGATGTGGTTGTTGTTAAATGATATAACATGATTCCTATGATATAGTATTGTATGATATGAAACACTATTGTTTAATAGGAGACAATATAATACCATATGTTATATTGTAAAACGTTATATGATACGATATAATATTTTGTTTTCCCTCGGACTGAAATGTCACACTTTCATTGGTTTAAACAAAGCACGTGGTTGACTCATACATCTCTATATTTGTTCGGTGAAAAATAATATTAGGCAATATGGCCGTCATTGGTCGACGCTTCGCTTACTCAGTTAGACATTTCATAGTATTTAATACATAAACCGCATGCCGTAAGTTCTTAAAGTATTTGGAGTAGTTGCCCTTTGAAATTCTTTAAAATTAGAGTAGTTGCCCTTAGAATATTGACGTCACATTGTTTTGTCTGGAGCAGAACAAAATGGCAGCGTCGAAATATTGCTCAAATCTCTGCACAGAGAAAAAGAAAAAAACATTTAAAATTGAATAGCAACAAAACATTGTAAGTAAACATGGGTGGAGCAAAGATTTTAAAAGAGTAATTGAAAGGTGAGATTGAAAATTTTGAAGAGTTTAAATGAGTTAAATTGGACGAGATGTTACTCATGTTAGGCATCTTGTACATGGCTTTGCGCAGAACATCGCTATTTGTGATTAAATATGTCGCTTGATAGTCCTCGGGAAAAACAAAACACTTATAATGTTAGTTACTGACTCACTACGGAAATATATTGGGTTGATCAATCTCATGGACGGCTCGGCTTCGCCTCGCCATCTATGAGATTGATCAACCCAATATATTTCCGTAGTGAGTCAGTAACTAACCTAATAAGTAATAATATTCTTTTTTATATTTAATGATATAATATTGTATCATGATATTGTTATGTATAGTATTGTATATTATGACACAATATTGTATAATATTATATTGTATTATAAATTAATTATTTAATGACATGATACTATTACATATGACATTGCAATATAAAATATTGCATCCTATGATATAATATTGTATTTTGTATGATATTGTATCATACAGTATTGTTTATGATATTGGTTTCTGTAATATAGAATTATATCAAATGAAATTGTAAATATGATATTGTAAGATTATAAAATATCGTATCATACGATATTGTATAATATGATATTTGTTTATATGATATGTTATCATATCACATGAAATTGTATTTTATGATGTTGTAATATATATTATTGTATCATATGATACAATATGTATAAAATAATTGTATTATATAATATTTTATTTTATCCCATGATATTGTATCATTTGATATGATATAATGTTGTATCAAATTATATTGTATCATATAATACAATATCATATTATTTATCAAATATTATAAAGTATCATACAATACAATATCATACTATATTATACATTATAATTACTTATTAGGTTAGTTACTGACTCATTACGGAAATATATTGGGTTGATCAATCTCATAGATGGCGAGGCGAAGAATCCATGAATATCCAAGATTATAAAGGATGGTTTTCATATAATATGATAAATGTGGTCTCATAAAGGTGATGCCTCATAAAGGTGATGCCTCGTCTTGGTGAGCTTTGTAATCTGTGATTACCTATGTTTTATAATTGCGGAGCTCTCTATCTTTTAAAGGTTCAAAGGCATATTTTGGAAATTTTATTTTTATAAAATCAATAAAATTTAATTATCCAGGGGGGATAGGGTCAGGACCCCCTCTCCCCTTTTACTGCGTGAAATTATTAATATTAAATTTTCCGGGGGGGGGGGGGGCGGACCCCCTCTCCCCCTCTAGATCCAAGCATGAGCAAGGAGTTTCGCATAATGAAATTAGAATGTTACTGTGTTTGGTCCACGGTAAACAGACAGCTGGTAAGTGACACGAGTCTGGAAGTGCATATGTACACATTATGGTGGACATTAAATTTTATGTGGACTATATAATGATTAGGCGTAGCCAGCACTGGTAAACATATATGTCACATGTACACATTAAAATATTTATAAACATTCATATTAAGCGCAATGGCCTAGCGCGTGCGTACCAATAATAGCCTGGATTAATCGGAAAACCTTGGCAAGTACGGTGCCTGCATTAAATTCTATGTAATCGACCGAGACTTCCTGAATGCAATCAAAAAAGGCGAAGGCGAAAGTGCAAAGATGCAAAGGCCAGACTGCAAGGTTTGGAAGGAGCGATAGTAGCTATAGTCTGTCCCAAGATATTTATGCAGCATATTTGGACGATTTTTTAAAAAAAAATACACATACCTGTGAAACAATTGCAATTGTAATAGTTGAAAGGGATAATTTCCAAGATAATTTTATTGACACATTATCAACTGTCACTTAGAAAAATTCACAGGAACGAAAACAGATTCCTTACTAAGATTTATAATTGGGAATGTTTACATCTTTACTCCATTCGGAAGACACTCGGAATACATCGTGCAATTTTTCAACGTTATCATCCGGGCTTGCTGCAATACAAAATCTCCGTACACATCACATTTTTTAGCATTGTATTGAAACCTTATAAGCTAACAGGGGCGTTTCGACTGAGAAATCATGGTAATTTTTTATACTTTTGAATGAACATCGTTTGAACCCTGAGGTATTTATAAATATCAAGCAATTAGGCAAAATGTGAATCCAAGATATCTTGGGACAGACTATAGTATCGCTTCTTTGCCTTCACACCTTCGCACTTTAGGCATCACATCTTCTCGCTTCGTCGTCGCATCTTCGCACTTTTGCTCCTTCGCCTTCACACTATCGCCTTTGCAACTTCGCATCTTCGCCCTAAGGTCGAAGTGGCCCTATCGATATATGTAAATGTAATTGTTAAAAGGGCATGGTCACGATTTTGGTCAAATTCTATTTTTCTGTTTTCATTATTTACAATGCTTAAGGAAAACATTTCTACTGATCAAATGGAATTTGAGGGTCAGTTGTAAAGTTATAAGCAAGATACAGGGCTCACAATTCTTTGTCATGTAAACAAGGCTCGTGCCCTGTTGTTGTTTACATAGGTTCAATATACCACTAAAAAATCTTTTTCAATCTGATTTGTCTATCTTCTTATTCATTTTAAGCATAAATAAACAGTTCCTTACGTTTAACATATTCATTAGGTCTAAAAATGGAATTTTTACTTCAACATTCAAAATGTAAACAAAAGCTTCGCGTTTACATAGCAAAGAATTGCAAGATCTGTAACTTGCTTATAACTCAACGAATGACACTTAAATTTTGGTTGCCTATTGAAAATGCCTTACTGAAGCATTGTGAACATTAAAATCGGAAAAATAATTTTTTAGTAAAATCATGACCATGCTCCTTTAAGATGACAACCATACCCCCGATGTAATACGTCAATGTCTTGTTATAACGGAAGGATTTTTATTTTCTAAGATATACCCTTTTTTTCACTTTAAGTTTATTTGAATATGAATTATAATTTCTGTCACTTTCTGTAAACTGCAGCAGTAAAAATTACTGTAGTGTAAAGACAGGGGTCACTTTTCTTCATGTGGAGTGTGCTCATTTTTATGAAAATGACACTTATTCTTCAGGCAAAGGGGTCATTTTTCACGTAGAATAATGACCGGGGGTCATTTTTCTGGGTAGAATAATGACCGGGGGGTCATTATTCTACGTCGAAAAATGACCCCCGGTCATTATTCTACGGGGGTCATTATTCTTCATTACACCTGCTATGCAGCTAGCTCTAATAGCCAGTGCGCGTGAAAACGAGCTAAACCTTCAAATTCATCAAGAATTTTTTTGGCAACATTTCATGATCCAATAATGCTCCTAATGCTTTCTCCCGCAGTGCTATGCCAAAAATGGTTAACGTTTAACTCGTAATTTACGTTTCCTTGAGGTCTGAAGACACGTTTCAAGTATCGCACAAGTTTTCATGCGACTTTCGAGATTTTTTTTAAATACTTCCATTCCTTCGTATTGAGTCGAGATACGTCAACAAATGAATATAGATTTTAACGTATGACGTGACGGTGATCTCACGCTACATTTACCGTGATAGATTTACAGGTGGATCAAAATCTCGCAAGTTTAGTATAAATTGCAATGTCATCGTAGCAAGCCACGGGTTTTGTGTCCATTCTATTTCCGCACAAAATGGACCCTTTGATTTCGACAGTGCTGCGATAGCTGCCTCAAATGATTAATTTTTTTTTTTTAGAGGGGGAGGGGCTTAGATGGAGATTTTACATATACAAGCAAGATCAATATTTTACTGGCATATTGATCTAATTTTAAGCTAATGTTGCACACAGTAAGTAAAATAAAGAAAGAAATTAAAGGGGCATGGTCACGATTTTGGTCAAAAATAATTTTCCCGATTTTAATGTTTACAATGCTTCAGGAAGGCATTTTTGATAGGAAACCAAAATTTAAGTGTCATTCGTTGATATATGAGCGAGTTACAGAGCTTACATATACAATTCATTGCTATGTAAACATAGGTTTTGTTTACATTTTGAACGCTGAAGTGAAAACTCCAGTTTTAGACCTAACATGAATGTGGTAAACGTTAAGATCTGTTTCTTTATGCTTAAAATGAATGAGAAGATTGAAAGATCAGCTTGAAAAAGAACTTTTACCGGTATATTGAACTAATGTAAACAAAAACAGGGCACGAGCCTAGTTTACATGACAAAGAATTGTGAGCCCTGTATTTTCACTACTGACTCTCCAATTTTTTTTGTTGGGTCATTGGAAATGCATTCCTATAGCATTGTAATGAATAAAAACAAGCAAAAAAGAATTTGACAAAAATCGTGACCATGCCCCTTTAAAAGGACATTGGCGAAATTGCTATCAAAGATACAGCCTCGTCATTATGAACTCAATAAACAAAATAAGAATAAAGGAAAAAACACAGTTAAAAAATCTAGGTAGATATTGCTTATTTTAAATCATTAAATTGGAAAATGGGCATTTAAACACTGCTACTAAAATGGGTCCTGGGCATGAATGCAACGTATGTATTAAGGATGCAAAAATAAACAAATAAAAAAAATCCAAGATTTATGTACCGGGAAAAAGTAGACTAATATTTATCATTTACACATAAATTACATTTTACAGACTGATCAATTCGCTCCAAACGTAAAGAACGATTTTAGGGGGAATCAAGTCTTTGTTTTGTATTTTGTAAGAGTTTTTTTAACCTAGAAACTCTCTCTCTCTCTCTCTCTCTCTCTCTCTCTCTCTCTCTCTCTCTCTCTCTGTGACATATTGTTTTATTACATTTTCATGTTTCTTGTTTGTTTTTACAACCTTTTATTTTCTTACTTCTAATTATCGTTATGTGTATTTGCAACAAAAAATATATAAAATCAAATGATACTTACGATACTCCTCAAAGTGGAGTGCTGGTTGTCCTAGTCATAAATATGATACATATCCCTATGCTTTGGCTGTCTTTAATACCTATTATTGATTATTTATCGCGCTTACGAACCTCTATAGATCAAGAGAGAACGTGGTCTTTTATACACGTGTTAATAGAAAAGACTTATTAATAAAGATGTAATATATAGTTATGCTTTATCACCGGAAACTTGAAATTACATGCCTACATATTCTCATTTTTACGGATAACTCCTACAGTTTTCAAGATAGGAAGTTGTTCTTTGGCAGATCAATTGTACATATATCAGAGGTGTGCATATTGCTAGGACTTTAATTTCTAATAATTTATAAAAAAAAAAAAGAAAAAAAAGTACGGGCTTTTGAACTTAGTCGTCGTGATATAAACACAGTTTGCATTTTTGCATTTTCTGAAATAAGTTAGTGGGCCCTTAAAATTGCCCAACACTAAAAGTTGCTAAAATTGGTGAATCACAGAAGTGGAAAAAACGTGTGTTGTTTTCAGACGGATTTCGATTTAATGAAAAAGAAGCTTGGAAGACAGAAATAGTCAACGCATTATTGCGTAGAATTATGTACCTCCAAAAAGGAAAAGATTTTAAATTGGCCGGGGTTTTAATGTGTAAAATTGGTGCGAGACACGCAGAAAAAATATCTCCTGTTTTATATTTATTGTTCACTAACGATATGGAATAATATTTATTTTTAAAACAAACATACACAATTTTTGTTTTGTCTTTATCTGACACTATGGCAATTGTTACGTTAAACTAAGTCTACATGTTTATTATAAAAACACGCTCTTCATATATGAATCTTATTAACGAGAGTCAATACATGTGTTTGCAATTATTATGAATTTGCGGGACTATATGGCCAGAACAAAATGATAAAATTTCGTATGATGATAATGAATTTATGGATGCATTGATAGAAGTTTTGAATCAAACATTTACCTATAAAAGAAGTTGCTGAATTTACCTCGAGATTTAAGAATAACCTTAATAAAAGTACGAACCTGTAACAATTGATTTTATAAAAAAAATAGGTAGTTTGAATAATATTAACCAATTATGATCCTTGCCTGTTTTATGTTTATTTGTGTAAAATATTTATGTGTAATTAACATGTACCTCATTTAGCAGTAACCTGGTTAAAGTATATAAAAGAATTAAAGTTGAAGCACAATGAGATAGGCATAAAAGAGAACAAAGAACAACTCGTGGAGAATCATTACCAAACAGTGTATTGATACATTGATAAGCTCTATGAACAAAAGGATTGTGGACATCAATGGTCAGACTTCTGTATCGAGTGTGAAGCGTGGTATTGACGTTTTGGATAATTTATTAACATCGACTCGCCCAAAACTAACGAATTCCCAATCTTACACAGAAAGCGTTGATTATGGTTAGTCAGAGTCAACAAAATTAATATCTATAAAAAAAAATTAGATACTGTAGATTCCTATGTAAACGCTAGGAATTAGTATCCGCATAAAATCGCGAGAAGCACATCTCGCGATTTTCAACATCTAGCTTTTATTTTTCAGACATATGTAAATTAGCCTTAGGGTCTCCGGTTCTATTGTGTTTTTCGTTGTACGCCACTATCTTGGAGTTGATTTATTTTGACACAGCATCATATATATATATATATATATATATATATATATATATATATATATATATATATATATATATAAATGGTGTTTTGTCATTATAAAAAAACGTCTATTATAAATTGTTTTCCGTTTCATTTTATTTTTTGTTTATGTTTTGTACTGTTATGTTAATACAATAGGCCTTAATGGTCACCTGAGCACCATAGCCCATACACAAACTTGTCGATGAGTCTCATTTATGCATGAATTAAGTTTCATTCTGGGGTAGAAAAATTAAAATATTGTAATGACGACCTGCCTTAAATCTTTCAAAAAGGCTCTGATAGAAAAGAATTTTCCCATATTTGTTAATTTTCAAGATAAGTTTAATGTGAATATGTTTACATAGATAAACTAAAACAAGGTGGCTAGTATATATGTTTTATTTAAAACAACTTCTTTCTATCAACTATCCCCAGAGGCAGACAGAAACTTTCCCTGTGGGCATTTAAACAAAAAACAGTACTCGAATATACTATAATGTAATATTAATATTCACTTCTGTTCAAGGTTTTGAATATTCAACCATCGTTGTTATTGTATCACCATCTGGTATTTATACCAAAATAATATGTACTGCTTATCAGTGATTTTGGTTAATCAATTAATACTTCACTATTAACAAGTTTATTTATATAATTATCTGACAATCTTCCACTGGGTCACAGGCTGACTGACGTTTTTCATTCTAATTGTTAGATCATAATTAATCACTAAATTGTCTATGAACTTTTCTGGGTTGTTTTCGATTACGACAAAGAGCACACGGTAGGTGTGACCGGTCAGCAGAGGATGCTCACTCCTCCTAGGCACCTGATCCTACCTCTATCTTTTTAGAGGTCAAAAACTGTTCTTGCTTCAAATGATCAAATACTTGCATCACTCTTTTAATCATACAACTTTTTAATTACATTATATTCAATGATAATATCTAAATATGAAGAGGCGAGGGTAGATAACTCAATTTTGAAGAAGCATGAAAAGATAACTCTATTGAATGTTACAACCCTCCCCCTGGACGCTTTCAAAATGCTTACACAATATCTTAACTTTGATAGACATGTACAGCTGCATTCTTTCTCTTTTCTTAATATGTGAATAGTAACTCATTTCTTTCATTGAAATTCCCAAGCAGAATAAAATAATAAGACAAATATAACCCCCCCCCCCCCAATCTCAACCATACCCCCTTGCCATACATGTAGGTGACATGAAATATTAACTCCTCCTACAGTTTTCAAGATAGGAAATTATTCTTTTGCAAATTGTTCATATATCAAAGGTGTGCATATTGCTTAAATTTTGATTTGTGATAGTTTATGAAAAAAATATCAGCTGCTGATATCGCAGAATATCGCATACAGGGTACCCCTATTGTACGGATAACTCCTCCTACAGTTTTCAAGATAAGAACTTGTTTTGCAGATCAACTGTACATATATAAGAGGTGTGCATATTGCTAGGATTTTTATATGTGATAATTTATGAAAAAAATAGCAGCCTTTAAACTTTTTTTGGCAAAATATTGCATATAGGGTACTCCATTTCACAGGATACGGTAGGTAGTGTTTATCAATTCAGGGTTGACATGGATTATGGATACAGTTCTCAGAAAAGAAAACCCGGTTTGCTTTCACATTCACAGCTTTTCACTTGTTTAAACTTTAATTGCATTAACACCATTTGACCTTTTCAACAGAGTTATGCCCCTTGGACGTAGAAAAATTTCAGTTATTTGTAGGTTTCGTTCATTTTCTTTGCAGATGTTTCCAAGGAATGGGGGCGTACGTGTTTTACAAATATCTCTTGGTTATTTCAAGATTTAACGTGTATAAGATTAAGTTACGACTGTTATATATTTGAATGTGATTATGCCGATGTTTGTGCGACTTTATAGCCGATCTATCACAAGAAGGACGTGATATTTACAAGATGAGTTGACGGTTATAACATCTATCTGGAGGGCTTAAAAGATTTAACACGCTTTTTCTGTCCAAATAATCAGAAACATGTTCATGATTGTAATAATGAGAGATGAACTTTATTAAATACGTGTGTTTTTAAGTTCATTTTGTCGTCGAAGTACATTTTTACCAGCTTCTACATTTCGCATAAATATGGGGTTTTTCTTTTCTTTTTTTTTTCTTTTTTGGAGGAGGGTACCATTTTATTCATCCAGAATTGGAAAAGTCTTGGTAATAGTACAAGATGCATATATCTTTTCCGCGCCTTCTTTCCTTTTCCATAATTGAACATTTTAATATCATCGCTCTGTATAACGAGTCTTAGTTCGTTGATTTAATGTTCTTTCACATGTTGCCGAGGAATCAGCAGCCTAATGTGTTAGAGCATCACGTGATGTCTGCGACGTACCTTTGTTCACGATTTTCAAACCTGAATTGGATCATGGATTTATAATTTTGATAATAATATGATATTCGTGACTTTATTTTGGCCTGATTCATGTTCATTTTTCAAATACAAAATAACAGTGGGAAACAAATGATTACATTCATTTCAAAGCTTGAAAAACTTCACTATCATTATGAGCAAATTTAAATCTTGCGTAACTTTGCAATGCGTTTAAGTGAGCACATTCAGATGCAGATTAAAACTTCACTGTTCAGTTACGAATCTCAACGGCACGTCGCCATATTGAATGGGAATATAGAGGGACCCATTTACGCATTTGCTATTCTCATCTCCCTTTGTCCGATTCATCATTTTTATCTCCTCATTCGCCATGTGTCCGATTCGTTGTTCTTGAAGGGACATCATTTACAATCATTTTTTAAATATATTTATGCATGTAAATGCACAATCAAAGTCAGTAAAAATATGTCTTTCATAAAAACGTGTAAACTGAATTCAATATGACAGACATGTTTGAAAAAGCATCTTGAATTCTTTTCTGAGCGATTCGATCTTCCAACTGTAAATAAAGGGGTTGATAATAGAGTTAATGCTGGAGAGAAGACAGGTGATAAAGATTAATGAATGAGAAGGCTCAAATCGGAATAAAGTCATAAACACGACCACGACAAAGGGTCCAGTGAGGAGGACCAACAGACTTATTATCATGCCAACAACTTTAAGCGATTCAAACACCTTCTTTTTTCCCGCCTCGGTGTTGTAAAGCGTGTTTTCATTGGAGGAGGTTGCTGAGGTGGTTTTATGTTCAATTTGAATTTGCCACGCATATGTTCTCATATATCTTTTACAGACACTGTTTAATGTAAATAAGTAGAGGATAATTGTCGACAACATGAGAACCATAGCTGTGATTCCATATCCACCCATAAAAAATTTAAAATTTTTGCCATAAACTATTTGGATGTTGCAGATATCTAAATTCTCGGAGTAAGGTCTGATTAATGCGTAATGTAGGGCCAAAACGACGCTCCAGCTCAAGGAGTAGATGGCGTACTTTCGTTTTCCTTGCAGCAGGCGGTCGTTCCAAGGGCTGCCGATGGCAACCAAAAATCTATGGAAACTGATTAGGAAGGTCTGAAACAGGGACATAAAGACGCCTACGCCGACAATTACTGATGACAAGATGCAGGGAACATATAACCCTGACCAAGCAGGGATAAGCATTCGAATACTGGCAATAAAACCACTGAGTCCGATTGAAAGATCGCATATTGACAAACAAATGACCAGATTATGATGGCGATTTGCTCGAACGGACTTGCTCTTCAGGAATATTAAAAGAACAGTCAAGTTGACCGTTGTGATCACCATAGATACAAGCAATCCCATGGAAGCAATAGGTGCTGAGAGTGGGTTGATGTTTGTCAAATTGTTGGTCTTAACTTCACAGTCTGTGCAGTTGTTCATTTTCATGGATTTTAATCTACAAAAACAAAGTAATGACTAATTGGGTTTTAAAAAATTGTCAGGTTAGAAAACATTTTCCCACTGCCATTTTAAATGACTAGCCGTGATAACATATAGTTAAGCGAAAATAGTTGTTCTGGTCCAGAAGAAAAAAGGGTTTTGTAAAGCACGTTTGATGAAAGACCTACAAACGTCAACACAGAAACTATTTGCGAGAAATATGTATCTGATTATGCTTTGTATGGTTATGTGTTCAAGTTTTAATATTAAAATACACGTCTTTAACCGGGTTTTGCAACGGAAAAATCCGGGTATTAAAATGGTGAAAATGGCGGGCGGGTGGGCGGCTGCAAAAAGGGTACCCTCATTGTACGGATAACTCCTCCTACAGTTTTTGAGATAGGAAGTCGTTGTTTTGTAGACCAATTGTACATACATTAGAGGTGTGCATATTGCTAGGATTTTGATTTCTGATAATTTATGAAAAAAATACCAGTACATAGTTCATATAAAAGAAAATCCGGTTTGCTGTCACATTGACAGCTTCTCTTGTCTATTAATTATTTTTTTTTTAGATATGATCAAATACTGTTCTTAAGTTTTATAACGTCATCTGATTCACGGGGTGACCAATTGCTATCGGTTCGTCCGTCGTCGTCAGCTATGCGTCGTCCATTAACAACTAACATTTTTAGCTTTTTCATGGAAACTAAATGGCAAATTTTTACTATTGTTAGCTTGAAGCATTAAATTTAAAATTAAAATGAAATTAAAATTGTGAAATTTATGACCTTGCACTCCGATGCTTTAAGGGCGGGACCAGATTTGCAACAACAAAAGAACGATTTAAACAATTTTCATCTCTAGCTCCACACATGTTGAGAGGGAGGAACTAAATGTATGGTTATAATGTTCATGAACCATCTACCAAAATTGTTATATCTATGGCGACTGGGTCAAGGGACCTTGCTCTAGGAAAGGGCCAATATTGCCATATAGTGCAATGCCTCAAAATCTTTAAAAATCTTTTTTCTATTCCTATTTATATTTGAGAAGAACTGAATGCATGGTTATGATGTCCATCGATAATGTACTAATTGTGAAAATCATGGCCCCTGGTTCAAAAGCCTAGGCCCTAGAGTGAAACCAATGCGGCCATATCGTGAAAATGTATCAAATCTTTGAAAATATTCTTCTTTACATCCACAGATGAAAAGAACTAAATATAGGATAGTGATGTTCATCATATCATATAACCTGACTAATAAGGGTGCAACGATTAACCGTGAGACGGTATATCATGGTAAAAATATGATTCGGTTCAATGTCACGATACTATAGGCTTTACCGCGGTTCGGTATTTCGATCCGGAAATTTTTTTCGTCCGATTCGGTTTGAAAATTATATTTTCAAAATGGCTTCCGGTGTTGAAAAACGTGCTTTTGCCCCCTGATACAGTGCATCCCATTAATCTTCGATATGGTAACATTTTGGGTTTTATAGGATAAACAAAATTGGTTAACAAAGTTCCCATACTGAGTGTTTCTACATGTAAGCACTACTTTGCAGATGTTTTCCTACAAACAAACGACATGCGTAATGCACCTCGTAGAAAACGGCATTATCCATGCATTTGTCTGTTATCGCAAGAAATTAATGCCACATTCCTAGATGCGCAAAAGTGCAAATAAATTTAAATGTCATCCTAGTAATTAAATATTTTGCTTTTAGAAAATTCATTACATCTAAAATAAGAGCATAAATAATTTAATTGTTGTCAGTGTTGAAATAGCGATATTGATGTCCACATTAGATTTTTACATTGTGCAGATAATGTTGACATTCTGATATTTATACAGCTGATTAGGAAAATTATGTGGGAAAAAAGATGTAACTAAAAATTGGAGATTAAACAATACCAAAGTATGCGTTATTGTTTATTTGTTATTAGCACATCAAAAGTATCACGATACGTATCGTATCGTGAGGCAGGTGTATCGTTGCACCCAAACTGACTAAGGCAGTTTAGCGTGGCCACTTAGTAAAACTTTATTAAATTTTGGATCGTTTTATTCTCTACATCTAGAGCAAGGATAGATGAACTAAATGCATTATTATGATGTCTATGAAACTGTCTATCTAAATTGTAAACCTCATGACCTATGGGTAGGACCGATATGGTTACATAGGGAAAATATATAGAATGTAATATTTTTTTCTTTAATCACAGTCATGGGAGATAAGCGGAATGCATTGTTATTAAGTCCACGATGTCTTCCTTTCATCTTGTAAAACTAACTGTCTATGGAACAGGAATATGACGTTTTTATTTGGGGAGGGGGTGAAAAAGAAAAGAATGACAATAACAAACCGTGAACCATCTCAAAAATCCATAAAACGAAATACAAATTCAAAGCAGAGCAACTTGGACCTCCAAATAGGTAGGGGTAGGATCGGGTGCCTAGGAGGAGTGAGCATCCTCTGCTGACCGGTCACACCCGCCGTGTGCTCTTTGTCGTTGTCGGGAAAAAAAAATTAGAAAAGTCCGTTGACAATAGGTAATTAATTATGGTCTAACAATTAGTTTGAAAAAGGTCAGTCAGCATGCAACCCAGTGGTAGATTGTATTTGCTGACAAGCTCGTTGTATCAACCATTTTGACAATTTTCAATTTTGGTGACAATTGTGTTCAATTTTATCGGAACTATGTTTTCTAATATGTTTATATTCTATGATGGTTTTATCCTTTTTTTTTTTTTGATAAAAAAAAAAGATACATTTCAATCAAATCTTGCCTGATTTAATTGCATCCACGTGTATCCGGTTTGTTTTACAACTAATTTTTATACCTTCGCTCCGAATGAGGAGGGGGTATACTGTTTAACCCTTGTGTGTCTGTCCGTCTATAACAAATATTTTTCTGTCGCATTTTTCTCAGCAACTATTTATAGCAGATGCTTGAAATTTTAACACACTATTTGTTTAGACATGCCATATTTTCGAATATACTTTTGTACCAATGGGACGTCAACTTCATGTTAAATGACGACTTTGTTTATTTTTAACCAAAATTTTCAAACAAATTTCCATCAAAGATTTCCCAGCAACGATTTATTGTAGATGCTTGAAATTTTAACACACTATTTGCTTTGGCATGCCATTTCATTAGATATACTTTTGCACCAATCGGACGTCAACTTACTGTTAAATGATGACTTTGTTTATTTTGAGCCTAAATTTCCAAACGAATTTCGCCAAAGATTTCTCAACAACTATTTATCGTAGGTGCTTGATATTTTAACACACTATTTGTTTTGGAATGCCATTTCATTGAAATACTTTTGTACCAATCGGACGTCAACTTACTGTTAAATGATGACTGTTTATTTTAAGCCAAAATTTCCGAACGAATTTTCGCCAAAGATTTCTCAACATCTATTTATCGCAGATGCTTGAAATTTTAACACACTATTTGCTTAGACATGCCATATTTTGGGATATATTTTGTACCAATCGGACGTCAACTTCATGTTAAATGACGACTTTGTTTTTTTTTAGCCAAAATTTTCAAACAAATTTCCGTCAAAGATTTCTCAGCAACTATTCATCGTAGATGCTTGAAATTTTAACACACTATTTTCTTTGGCATGCCATGTCATTAGATATACTTTTGTACCAATCGGACGTCAACTTACTGTTAAGATGACTTTGTTTATTTTGAGCCTAAATCCAAACGAATTTTCGCCAAAGATTTCTCAACAACTATTTATCGCAGATCCTTGATATTTTAACACACTATTTGTTTAGGCATGCCATACCGTGGGGTATACTTTTGTACCAATGCCAACTTTCTGTTAAATGTTGACTTACCTTATTTTGCATATTCACATCAGAGCGGGGGTATCACTAGTGAGCATTGGCTCACAGATATCTTGTTCTTGACTTCCAAGTGTCGTTATGTGTTTTTACATCAACCAAAAAAAACATCATCTTAAATCAAAAGATACTTACGATACTTCTCTAATCCTCAAAGATAAGTTCCGATCGTCCTAGTCAAATAAAATAATACATATCCATATGCTTCGGCTGCTTTTATACCTAGTATTGATTATTTACCGCGCTTATTATCATCTATAGTTCAAGAGAGAACGCGGTCTTGTATACTTGTACATGTGTATATAGAGGAGAGAAAAAAATAATAATATACATGTACTATATAGGCTATATCATCAGAAATATGAAATTGCCTGCCCACAAATTCTTGGCATTAAGCGTTGGTTTTACATATTGCAATTATCTGCACATGAAACATCTTCCCTTGAAAATCGCTGAATGGTCAACAATGCTTAGTAGCAATAAAATCTATCTTTAAATTTTTGAAAAGATTTCTTTTAGATATTAGCTATTTTAAGTGGTAAATATCCAAATAGTTTTGTGTTAAGATTTAAAACTTTTCCTAGATTTTCATATAAAACATTTCCTTTATAGGAGATAATGATATTCTTGGAATGGCCAAGACGATCAAGCCCTATTTTATTCAGTATCTGATGTGACTTTTTAACTTTGTACTTTATATTGACGTGAAATTTGCTTTCAAAAATTTGATACAAAAGTTGCACAAAAGGTAAAAATAGCTGTTTTCTATCAGTTTTATAGTGTGTTTGTATTCGGTGCATCTTTTAAAAATAACAAAAGAACATTTTGAATTTATAATTCCTTGTTTTTCGAGTTCATTATTCCGTGATTATCGGGAAAATGTTGTAGCTAATGACTGGGACATTAAATTGTTCCATTTTTGCATTCATATCTTGAACGAAAAAATTAAATCGGCTATGTAAAAAAAAATCCCTTACGCTTATACCGCAGTTCTAAACCTGTGTTCTATTCTACTCGGCGTCTTATAAACAGGGAGGGGGTAATAGATGTAAACAGCTTATACATAAACACTCTCTCACTCTCTCTCTCTCTCTCTCTCTCTCTCTCTCTCTCTCTCTCTCTCTCTCTCTCTCTCTCTCTCTCTCTCTCTCTCTCACACAGACACACACACACACAAAAGTCGTATTTAAAGTATGTGTTATGATCGAGTATAATCATTTTTACATAGACGCGTTTTTAAGTAAAAATACAAATATTAGAGCAAATTAAAAAAATAAACTTGAAATGCACGTAACATTTGACAAAAACACAATTTTATTTGGAAAATATAAAGAGAGAAATTTGTATAAAGTACATAATCTTTTAATTCTAATTATAAAACAATACATATAAAGAAGTTCCAAAACTGAATTTTAGTGCACTTGAAAATATAACGACAAACAGAATATCTGTAGAGAAATATATTTTGCTTATAAACTGTAGATTCTCAGAGTTTGAAAGGCACTGGCAGAAAATATGTGACTTATTATTATGATATACTAGTTATGTTTATCAGATTCAAAAGGTTATATAAAGTACTACACCCCCCCCCCCCCCCCCCCCCACACACACACACACACATACACAAACACTTTTCTCTCAAGAATTTCTCTCATCTTATTTTCACTGACTTACTTCCTTTTTCAAGTAGTATACAGGTATACATTTGTAAACGAGTTACATGCATAATATATAATATATGTAAATAAGGCCTGCATTATATTCTTTTTCTATAAGAGACAATCTATTATACTGTGAGATATGTGTACTTGTATGCTTTCTATCTTTTTCTACTGTCTTTGTCAATAAATTTTGTGCAAAAAAAATTAAAATACATGTACATTGATCAGGGATGGGGTAATGGTAATTTGTAATGGTAATTGAGTGTAATTAATTACAAATTTTGATGTAATTGGAAGTAATGTGTAATTGGTCACATTTTCAATTACATGTAATGGTAATTTAATTAATTACTTTCAAAAAAGGCATGTAATTCCAATTACTTTTCAATTACTTTCAATTACACACTGATGGACATATAAATATTAAGCTGTCCACTACCCATTTTTCCCCCACTATTGTACATTAGGCCAAGTTCGAAGAGTAGTTAAAAAGCATTAAACTATTATTATATATTACACTGTATTATAATACTAAATATTTTTAATGGATTTTTTCAGTGATTCAATATTTAATGATAAGGTTTCCCAAATTTAATTAAGTACATGTATTTGATGATTTGTTTGATCTTTTTTTTCTTAAAAAATACTTATTTCCCTTCTTATTAGAATAATTAGTGTGTCAATTATCATTTAATTAGTTTAAAACATCACTGTTTAATTTACAAACAAAATCAGTGTTATCGAAATTATATAAACTATCAAGTCATGCTTTGTAATTGATAGCCTAAAATACACAGAGCTAAAATGCATGGCTTCAAATGCGTTTAAGTTTTTGATGCCTAACATGTCCACAGGGTGTGTTCCCTTATTGCTAACATTTTGATAATTAGGTAGAGAACAACAGGTGTGAATTGTGTTATGATAACAATTAAAGTCTGCCCTCTACCCGAGATTAACCTGTACTTTGGCATTGTATTTACAAAGAAAAAAAATAGTGTATAAAAATGCAAAGGAAAAAGTTTTCATATAATAGTTTTGCATGCAAGAAATACTTTAGGTGTAGGTTAAGGGATATGACTTTTAAATGTTTATTGAATATCAGGGTGTCTGGGACACCTCCATATTGTGACTACCAGTACCTGCATTTTAAAATAAACAATAAAAACCAAATTTATATTTTTTCTTTCCAAAAATTGTAACTAATTATTAGAATTGTTAGCAAATTCTCAAACAGTGAAATTATTTAATTATGAGGAAATTTTATTCATATTATAGATATACCTCCTTAAATGTTTATGTGTTGTATATAAATCATGGTTTTAGTAAATTTTGATGAAAATGTAATTTGTAATTTAATTAATTACATCTGTAAAGTAATTGTAATTTAATTAATTACATTTGAAAACTCTTATAATGGTAATGGTAATTTAATTGAAGAATTTAAGCAAGTGATTGTAATTTAATTAATTACTTTCCATTGTAATTGACCCCATCCCTGACATTGATATTTACCTAACTTAAAACAACAGACGGTCACACCTTGATTACATCCAAGCGTTTATCGTGATGAAGTGAAATATCAATCCTTTAGCATTTTACAATATTACCAAGACATGTCTGCCATTTCACTATTTTATCTGATATATATATATATATATATATATATATATATATATATATATATATATATATATATATATATATATATATATATATATATATATTACATGTACTGCAGTAGGAGATACATAATAACCTGTAAAACTGTTACTCTGGTTAGCGATGTAGCATATTGGTCTCTCGCTACTTTAGTCATACATTGGAAAATACTAGTAGTACTGGAATTGCTGCGTTGAAGTAATACCAGTGTGAAAGTCTGAAACATTAGTATGTGATATTTCCATTGATATTGTCCTCTGTTAAAAATCACAAATAAAAGCCATTATAACACATAAGTGTTTACTCCGTTTTTTGAATGACACCTCCTCAAGTTACGGCATTGATTTTTTTCCACAGTTTAATTGTTCTTTTGACATTATGTAATAACACACTTGTAACCTGGGTTAAAGATAAACCATCAAAGAAATAATCAGGTGCTTGTTGAATATGTTAAAGCATCTTCTTATTTTTACGTGCAACAGAGTTTATATAGTTTCTTTTTTTTTCTAAAAACATACCCATCGATCACCAGTATATTCATTATTTGGTGTTGATGAAAAGTTTGTCAGTAAAAATTGATTTATCTACAGAGAATTTCTCACCTTCGCACTTTCGCCCTCGCATCTTCAATTCTTCACGCTTCGCCGTTACATCTTCGCAATTTCGCCATCGCAATTCGCACTTTCGCATCATTGCCCTAAAAACGAAGATGCAAGTGGCCCCAATGCACCATACTATGGTGTTCCAATGGGGCCACTTCGACCTTCGCACTTTCGCCTTTACGTCAAAGATGCGAAAGTGCGAAGTTGCGAAGGCGAAAGTGCGAGAGTGCTATGGCGAAGGAGCGTAAGTGCGAAGATGCGACGACGAAGCGCGAAGATGCAATGGCGAAAGTGCGAAGGCGAAGAAGCGATACTACTATCGCTACTTCGCCTTTGGAACTTCGCACTTTCGCCTTCGCCTTTTTTGATAGCATTTTTTGGAGGGGGGGGGAGGAGTGTTTGTCTTAACATCGTACAAACTTTCAACTTTTCCCTTAAAATCTCTAAAATGATCTTTCGGGGCGAACAGGGGGTTTTATCCGCCCTTTCCATTTTTCTCAGAAACAACATTTATCGAGCGGCCTTTTCTCATGTCAACTTTTTTAAAAGTATTTGTTACTTCTTTCTTTTTTATGACAGTCTGCACATTTTAATAAAATTTTCAGTTAAGTAATGATGTATATCAAATTAAACTAAAAGATGCAAAATAAAGCAAAACAGGTAAGCGGTGGGGGGGGGGGGGGGGGTTGAAGGGGGTGGGGGTCTATTAACATTTTTGCTGTAAGTCTGTACCTCTCTTCCCCTCCTCTCACTTTATTGCGTGTTCCCTAAATTGCCTGCCGCTGACCCCCCCCCCCTCCCCCGTTCTGGAATGGTCCCTGTTTGTGGACATTCGGGCAGGGTACCTTACCCATTTTAATGGAGGAACAGTACTAGGGGGGTCTTCTCGAATATTAATTAAAATGATGGTTACATGCAAGAGTGATCCTCGTTTTGGGTTTTTTTTTTCAAATGTTTTTTTTTCTTTTAGACACTTTAATTGAGTATACATGTACGTTTTTCCCATTTAAAGTGTTTTCCCTATTCATGGCATTCCTACTACATGTACCTCTGGCTAGTGGGTTAATCATCTGGCGTGCCAGAGGACCCGGGTTCAAACCCCAATAAGTGTCTCTGTTACATGCCTGTGCTTAAAAAAAATTCTAGTTATCTACTATAAATAACTTTTAAGGAAACAATTTAATAAACCTCGTAAATGCAGCGAAATATGCATGGTTGAACAATGATTGAACAATATTTCCCAAACGTGTCCGGAAATAAAATATCCAACCATGTCAGTTTGATTTTACATACATATTTTGACTTCCTGAAGGTTGTCATTTTTTGATAGATTTGTAACTTTGGCCAGTTTGGGGATTTTTTCAACTTTAAAAGATACAATTTTTGCAAAAGTAAAGTATCGGTAAGTTATTTACAAGAACATAAGTGAATTGAAGATATTTAAAAGGTGTGCGATATCGTAACTGACACAGTATCTCTATCGGTTTATATTTTTGGTAGTTTTACATTACAGTTTACATGTACCTGGTTGGGCTCAGCTCACCGTTTGATGTTTGACCCGATGACCCCTATTTAGTTTACACACGTCAGTATAATACTCAAATTATGTCTACGAAATGCGATTTAATTTTCGTTCATTTTTGGAGGACGTTTTTCTGAAGAAGAAAAAACCCGCATGTTTAGCAAAATAATAAATAACAAGTAAACTTCATTCATGTAGATAGGGCCGTTTTAACAAGAACTTGGAATTCCTTCTTTTTCTACTTCCAATAAAGCGCATGACCCAAAGTGAGCATTGATGGGATGTTACTATCTATTTTGCTCATCAAAAATAGCTTTCAAATACCGTCCTTCTATCACCCAATTCCCTTAGAGGAGCTCATTAATATTCATAGATATGCAGTTAAAATCGGATTGAAAGATTTTGTTCAAGATCTGCTCTTTTATGTTAAATTGATGCTGTTTTAACTAATATATGAAGCTCTGGATAAAGTTAGACAAGCGGTCTTCACGAAAACTCAGTGGTCTGCCAGTGATTTTGGGGTTGGGTCATTGAAATTCAACAAACTAAGAAGTCCAAATGGCTTGTCAATAAGTCAAAGGTCTTAAACTGTTTGTAATTAATTATTCATAACTGAGTTCATGTGATCTTAAAGTTCCACATAATTATGGTAGGGACTTTTTAAAGTTACACATATGGCAGGGACCAACTCAGGGTCGAATTGGGCGAAATAATCACCTTTCATTGGTAACTTTGCCTAAACTTCCTTTGAAAAAAAGGTGAAGTCCCCCTGTATTCTTGGCATGTAAATATACCCTAAAGGCAATTAAACGATAATTATCTTATTCAAAAGACGTTTACACAGCCTCAGTTAACTCCTGTTGTGATAGATAACTAGTGACTGTCCTATTTTTATGGTAACCTTATTAATACTGGTGATGCAACCACATACTGTGCATTGGAAATTATAACCTTTGTTTATTACTTTTATAGTGTTGATATTACGTTTAGTTGGTAACTTGTAATTAGTTAATAACTCTGTCAAATTAATGTTAAAATAATAATAAAAATGTTTGTCTACATAATTTGAATAAAAATCTCTACCTTTATATGGTTGTAATTGGATCTGCTGAATGTTCATATTTACCACAGCCGTAAAAACAGGGCTGTTACAGCACTTTTTGGTACATGGACGAGGTCCCTTTCAAAATGACACAATTATTAAAGTTACACCAAAAATGAACTGATAATATTTAGACTCTCCAACTACTAATCTATAGAAAATTAAAATATTATTAATTTTAAAATACTGTAATGTATTTTTCTTGTTTAACTGTTTGGAATGTAAAGCTATTCACTGAAGTCACGGTGTTAAACCAGGGCTAAAGGACAATTTACTTACTCTTTTACCCCTTAATGCCAGCTTTTGCCCCATTGGCCATTTTAATGATAGAACACTGTATCTGTTTTAGAGGCAGGCCAGAGTTTTGAAATAATACGTATCTGATATTGACATCCATGCAGGCATATCAAAGGAGAGACCATTGGTAGCAGAATGATTTAGTTTTTCAAAATTTTTAAGGAGAAACCACCTGACCATGTCTAGCCAGGTCCCAAGACCATTAACTTTGTACAGAGCTAATAAACATGATTAAATCAAATTATCGATTGTTGATATCTTGATTTATTCTTAATAGAAATGTTTACATTAAGTAGAAAGTTTTTCAACCTCAATGAAAATTTTAATTTAAAAATTATTTCTAAAGTTATATTAAGGAGGTTTAGGATACCTCCAATCTGTGGTGTACTTTCTTTTAGAATAATAAAATTGACTATAACTTCTTTATAAAAATTTTCTTAATTCATAATTTTTTGTGTCTTAGAGCTAGCCCAATACCTTTAAGCATCAACTTCTAATCTGCAACTCAGCAAGTCATGAGTTTGACACCCAGAACCGCTTTTACTGAATTAAATTTATAAGAGTTGTTAAAATCAATGCATTTTGTGGTCAAATGCTAAAGAATATAATTAGATTTCATAATCGAGATTGTTTATTTTCAATATGATGCAATTTCAGCCATATTGATATTTCAAGATGTGACTTATATATAGTCTGTTCTAAGATTGTAGTTTTGGAGCCAGATAATTTTGTGTTGGACTGGACATTAACATGTTTATTGTTCTTTTTTGATAGATATTACAGGTTACATAATAAGGGAATGAATGTGTCCAACATGGTGATATGTAATTCTGAAAAAGAAAATGTTAATTACTAAAGATTTACAACAACATTGTAATATTGTAGTATGTACTCAATTTGTAGCTGACCAGTTTCAGTTGAATAATTTTTAATCTTGACAAATATAATTCCAAAAGCCCAAGAAAAAGAAAAACTTCAACTGTTAGACTACCATCATCTGCTTCCATTCTTTCCTAACCCCCACCCCCATCCCTGGTAAAAAAAAATCATTTATTTAGACATTACAAACAAAACTTATATTGCATGCACAAAATGTTTTAATTAATTCATCAAAATGACCTAATTAAGTCTCAGCACTTCTGATACAAAAACAAATTGATGATGAACAGAAAATTCCAAACAATACCCGGTAATATGGTTGAGAAGTTGGAAGCTCACAACTGTCAGAAAATTTAAAGCATTAGATTTTAAAATTCATGAAAGGCAGTTCTCTTGAATCTACACAGATTCTGAAATTAGTTTCTCATGTTTGATTTGTAATCTACAGTAATCAGTATTACAAAAGAAATTATTTTTTCAATATTTGATTTTTTCAGCATATTTTCCATACAAGATGGATTAGATTGAGCAACAGAAGAGAAGATGTTTGGCCTGCATGGCCTGAGCAAAGTCAAACGTCTCATCCTGGGAATCTGTGTTCTGCTGGTTGTAGACTTGATTTGGGTAGCCTCCTCAGAGCTGACAGAAGTAAATAAATACATGTATATAAAAAGGATTGGTGAAAAAAAAGGAATTATAAAAACTCTCGCTATATATCTTTCAGTTCATCAACTTTATTTAGATATTCTGTATATAGATAAGATACATACATGTATATTAAAGGGACTTATATAGACACAATTTGAGCTCAAAATTTCAACAACAAAAAATCCATCTTTAGTATTTAGAATGGTTAACATGGGTAATGATGAGTTTAATGATATTCAAAGTTTAAAAGTCAAATATTGTGTTATAAGCAAGATACACAGTTTTGTAAACAAAGCTTGAGCCTTGTTATTGTAAACACATATGTTCTATTTTTATAAGTTCCAAATAAATGTTGCTTTCTTCTGTTGATGATATTATTAATCAACACATTGAATCAGTTTACTTTGTTTGCCATGAGTCATTTTGTCAAAGAAATGGTAATTTCATGTATTACCGTACATTATTTGTAAACAAAGTAAGACTAGAACTTTGTTTACATAACAATGAATTCTTACCTCCCTGTATCTCTTATAACTAGACTTCTAACATTCAAATTTGGTCAATCATTCAAAATTCAACAAGTAAACCATATTTTATACATACAGGTAAAAATATTATAATGAAATTGATCTAAAATCATGTCCAAGTTCCTTTAAAAAGGTGCTTCTTCAAATGTTGAAGTCAGTGCTGCCAATCAGCCATTGATGACATAGTGATGATCTGTTTTAGTATATCTTCAAAGATGCCCACTTTGACAAACCATTTTTTACCACTTACGTCAAGACCAGCATGTTCAGTGTTTACCTCCTGGGATTTCTTATATTTGAGCCATGGAGATCACAATGCAAAAAGTCAGGCACAGTGAGTATGGGGATCAAGTTATCTTCCAATGATGGTGGACTGAACTTCGGATTATGATATTGTACTTTGTTTTGTTGCATTTAAACTTGGCTCATTTTCAATGAAATTGTAGAAAAATACACCTATGACAATCAATAGCAATGACATTGAGGGGGACAGCTCACAGGACGTGCTGGTAAGACGAGTTGTGTACATAGATTTTATATAAAGTCAGTTTACATAAACAAGATCATGAAGAACAGTAATGGAATATGTCTTCTTACAGAGTGAACCCCAGTATGTTCCTGCCAAGTTTGACGATAAAGCCAGCGGAACAGAATCAGATGACTGTAAGTCACATGACTGGTTAGGTTACAGAATCTCCTGACTTCCTTTGTGAATTATTGGAGAATCATTCGTATTCTAGGGATCAATTTTCATTCATTATTATCAATTCAATTAGAAGGTTACATCATAGATAGATAAAAGCCATGATTATCTCGAATGAATTATTATGATGGGGAATCTGAGTGTAAGAATAATAAAGGCTTCCATTTTTAACCCTTTTAGAAATCAGTGATTCCAGTTTGATTTTAACTTCAAATTGATGTTTTGTATTAAATCCTATTATCTCCAATATTTTTGTTCAGTGTATTAGAGGTAATATACACAAAAGTCACACAAAAATTCAATAACTATTTGGTTTTGAGATAAAGATCATCTGAAATATAGAGATTACAGAATGAACATGAAATATGCCAACTATTATAAGAGTTAAGAAGTATAGAAAACTCAAGATGACAGACCAAATCGATACAGTTCCATTTTTGCAACAACAAAAATCTTAAAATTTTTGGCACAGAAAAATTGCACCGTCTTTGAACTTAACTAATTTCCTAACACATTCTGTATAAATGTTTTCATCAGATAAAAATTCTTTACTAATGTTTCTGTCTCTTAATTGCATGTAAGCTGCATGTAAGCTGCATGTCAAGTGAAGGAGTTTGGTTTGTTAACACTCTACGGGTTTTTTTAAAAAAGGCAACTTTCAATCTGTATATGAATTCTTGTTTTGTATGGATGTTTAAGAAAGAGCCTGAGGCAAGCAATGAGATAAATTCAGTTGCAGAATGTGCTTACAATAATTCCACAAAATGTGTTAGGATTATAGGTTAACAAATCCAAAACTAACAAATTTTGTTTGTTTCACATTGCATGCTTTTTTGCATTTTCAGAACTTAAGCTATTTGGTTGGCCATTAATTTTACCATAGAGCTGCAGCTAGGCTAATAGATAACGTTTTTGTGTTTGGTATAATTATAGCTACTTCTTTAAGTCGATCCGTCAGATTCAGCAAAGTAAATGAAGTTCGTCAGCTTTCTGGTAAGTCTGAGCTATTAACACTTCCAATTTTTGCAATTTTTCAGAATTTGCAATTCATACTTTTTTCAAAATTTGCAATTTTTACATTTTTCAAAATTTGTAATTCTTATTTCTTTGATGGCCTTTATATTTTATTTTGTAGAGGCGTATGCAGAGGAAGCACTAATTGCAAGACTTTCATACTCAGCATCTCTGCGAGCAGAAGAATCTCGATTACGAGCCATGTCTAAGCTGACCGTCAAACAAGTGGCTAAGCTGGCTCTACTGTTCTGTTTGTTGGTAAGATTTTCTGCCTTGTGTGCTTTTGGTGTTTGTCATTGCCTTTAATATCATGGAGAAATTCTTAATAAAATTGAAATCATTTTTCATGAATTGCAACTTAAAAATCTTTATCAATTACCGTACTGTAACAGTTATATATTTGTTTGGGATTAAATTTTAACAAGCATTCTGAGAGTATTGCATAAGCAATACACGTCCCCTACTGGTTTGTAGAAATTTGTGAAAACAATGCACTGTTATGCAGCATATCATTTCTTACCGTCTCAACAGACCAACCCGATAACGAACCTGATTGTGATGATACAAAAAACCCTGTCGATAACATTTACAACACAATGCTTGACACTATTTTACAGAACTTATTTGTTTGTTAGAAACAATAAAAGGAATGGTCCAAGAAATGCACGATATTATTAATGACAACATATTTTCCTCGTTTATTTGATACACACCGAGCCCAATAACGAACCTGGACATTAAAAAATTGGAATATAAAAAATTAATTTTCTCAAAAATATGTCAACCAGACGCTACAAAAGTGTAAACTTGATCTGTAGTTTGACATTTTGAAGCTGTTCAGCAAATTTCATATTATTCCTCAAATGCATAAAGAAAAAAAGTCTGGAAAACTGAAGTCAGACAGACAGACAGACAGACAGACGAACGGACGGACTGACCGACGCAGAGGAAAGCTATAGTCCCCTCTGGTGAAAACCGGTAGGGGACTAATAACATTGTTTATTATGATGTCATATTCTAATGAAATTTTTTTTATGTTTATATTAAATATCCTCTTGTTTTTAATTGTAATTGAATCTTTATCTAAATTTTAGAAGAAAAGATTTTTTTGTATAAAATTTTCTGCTTCTGATGAAGTTTTCAAACAGAATATAACTCTATCCAATACCGTATATTACTTTTGCATCAATTTAAAATTCATATAGGTCTACATGAGATTTTTTAGTCTCAGTCCCATTTAAAGTTGACTTCATTATAATCTGCTTGCAGTGGTTTGTGGGAAATTTTTCCTACCAGGAGGCTCTGAAGGACACAGAGGCGGGCATTGTGAATGTTTTATCCTCGACGTCAGGGCTGTTCACCCTCATCTGTGCAGCGATCTATCCCAGCTCCAGTGCTGATAGATTCACTCTCTCCAAACTCTCTGCAGTTCTACTCAGGTAAAATTCTTACTTAACCAGGTTATCTGGAAGTATCTAACTGTAATTTACAGTGGTTTAATTAATATTCAAGGGCATCAATTTTCAAGGATAAAATGAAAATCACAGTTTCAAGGATATGTGAATTCGTGGCCAATGATTGCATCAATACAAAATGTTAATAGAAATTGCACTTCAATGAACATTTAATTTCGTGGATCAACTTATAAACAAAATCCACGAAAATTGGTTTTCAACGAATATTGATGAAATTACTATAGTCAGTTTATTAGAGTCAAAATTTACCTTTGTATTGAAACTTTTCCCTCATCAGCATATACAATTTATATATAAAAGTTAAACAAAATATTCAATCCTACTTGTTTCTGTGAAAAAATAAACTGAATGAACATGTATGGTGATTGTTGTAAGTCTATATACGGTTATTTTTTTAGTTTTGGTGGCATTGTGATGGTCAGTCTGGCTGACCTTCGATTTGAGGACCAGATTCCCGTGGGGGCCCTGTGGGCACTGTGTGGATCCATGCTATACGCCCTGTACCTGGTGTCACTCAGGCGGCGGGTTGATCATGAGGACAAACTGGACATCACCATGTTCTTTGGTAATGTACTGTCTGCCAGAGTCACAATGCGTTTTGGTTACTGGTAAATGCTGAAATACGTTTGCCAGAATTATTGTTGGATATCGCCTCACAATTTTAAATTTTTACCATGAGTCTCTATCTTACGTAAAAATAAAAAAAAGAATCAATATCAATTAGAGACAAAGAAAAAGTAATTGATAGGAAGAAATCGCTTTGTGATGAGAATCACGAGATGTGATTTTTATCCCAGTCTGTTATGGTTGCTCTTTTTTAAAGGCAAACATAACACAAATCATTAGATACAGTTCAATTCCTTTATTAAACATCTCTGAGCTAATCATCTAGTTATGAACATTACTTTCCTTTGTTGGTTGCTTTAGGATTGTTGTATAAGATGTGTGATCCTCTATTACAGGGTTTGTCGGGCTACTGTGTGTTCTCTTGCTGTGGCCGGGATTCTTTGTTCTCCATTTCAGCGGGTCTGAAGTGTTTGTCATGCCCGATTCTCGCCAGTGGCTGTTCATTGCAATTAACGGTTTAGTTGGAACTGTGTTGTCGGAAGTCTTATGGCTCTGGTAAATTTATCTTTATAATTGCCTGAGAAGGCACTTGCTAATGAAATCAATTGCTTATAATGTAAAAACCGATGATTTTATGAGTACTGTATACAAATGTTTTGCTGTAGGGGGTGTTTTCTGACTTCATCTTTAATTGCCACACTTGCTCTAAGTCTGACCATTCCCCTCACTATGATGGCTGATGTTTTATGGAAAGGGGTATGGCTTTCTTAGCATCATAGCATTCAACCTATCTTTGAAATTACTGTATACAGGGTTATTTTCACCCAAGTTTTTTTTTTCACCATTCTACACTTGCAAATGGTTTTGTCCAATCATGAAATCGCCCAGACAAAGTTGTGTTAAAAGGGAGATAAATCCAGACATTTGAATTTGCCCAGATTTAACTTCGACATTGAAGGTGAACATTTTCCTGTATACAGAAGTTAAATATGTAAATTTTCTTTCAGTATGAATAAAAATTATTTATAAAAAGTAAATGTAGTTTTCTATTGAGACATGGAATTGATCAAATGTAAATATAATTATCTGTTGTGACAAGATTGAAGATAAGTCTATTGGCGAATGCGATTCTACTTTTATTTATGCTTCCTGTGCTGATTAAGATAACAATAAGTATTGGTTCAATTTAGGTGAACTATAACTGGTTGTTTTACGTGGGCTCGATTCCTGTGTTTATCGCGTTCTTCGCGGTAAGTCTGCTGACTCACTACGAGACGTGGGATCCTGTTCTATTGTGCTTCAAAAAAATTCTTCATTGTTTCTGTCGAAGGCGTTTATTACCAAGGTAAGTGATAGATATTTAATTAACAGGACTAAAGATAATTAATGAGGCTTACAATACACAGGATATTATTATAGTGTTCTTATTTAATATAAAATGCAGTTTAAAGACATTGGCAACTTGACTGGCTTGGGTGCAGATTTTTTTTTTCAATTTCAGTCCATTTCTGTACATATAAAGATATTCCCTTGTTGTTATTGACAAAAAAAGATAAATAAATATCAGGTTTTAATTTTGATTTGGAAGGAAAATTTCGTCTACAATGCCCTAAAGACACTTTAAGAGGTTCTTTTTCCCAATTTTTTTGTTGATGTCTGTATCCACAGAAAAAATATGAATTTCATTTCTTAAAGGGTACCTGCAGTGCTGGTCAATTTTTGAAATTAGGAAGATTTATGTGTAAAAACATCATCCTTGTTTTTTAAATTATGGAGGTTTATGTGTAAAGGAATCATCCTTAAAATTTTACTGCGATCGCATAAGTAGTTTTCAATATATTTGGGGAAAACCAGATTTCACACCTGAACAACGGTTCTGATTTGGCGCAAGATGAAATTTGACGCCATGGGGTCAACACTGCTATATGAGATACAAGAATATTGTATGAAAACTGTTCGTTTTCTTGCATTGTATTGCATCTGTTTATCAGACTCGTGTATCATTTGTATACAGACCCACGTATCTGGAGCAGTAGCTTCGTTAGTTTACCTGTTTCATTGTCTCGGATCATTCGTTTGAGAAGGAATGTTATGTAATCAAAAAATGAATAATGAACATAAATCTGCCCATGCAAATGTTTAAAAATATCGTAATCATCGATAAAAAGGCAACAAGAATAGCAAATTTTAAAATTCTTTAAAAAGAAATCTGACTGTAACTTAATAATTACGGATACAAATTTCTAAATCTACAATACTTAAAATAACTAGAGACGTCAAAACATCAGACCTATATCAATCATTTGGGCTGTAAAATTGAGTTTATTTTGTATAGCTTTAAAAGGAAATTTCCCTCCTGTTGAATTTGTGAAGTCACTTCTGCTGGTCTCGTTTTCGCCTAATTCTATTTTCTCTTGATTAGATTTCTCAAAGCAGGTAAAAATAGCCACTTTGAAGTGGAGTAACTCCGTTATTTTTGCATTGATTTTGATGCGTTTTTTTGCATTAAATTCTGGTAAATATATTTTATGACATAAGTTTTACATCGGCTAGGCTGCAGGTACCTTGAAGTAATTTTTCAGAAAAATGTTTGTAAACTTAAGATTTAATGCCGATGAAAATTGGACTTGTAACTATTAGAGGAGACAACTCTCATTGACAAGCTTTGTGAAATATTTTGTGTGATTATATACAGTTGTGACAAAGACTATGGTATGGTTGCTTCAAACATAAGACAGTCTGGGTAATATATTCAAAGTGCTTAGATAAATGTATAGTGAATGTCTCTGAACAAGTGTTTGTTCTGGATCAGCAGGGTGGAGTGGAACATTATACATGTACATGTAAACAGATCAGACAGTGTAGACATTAATGTAAAAACAGCTGGCATGTTGAAACTATAATGTAGACTCACTGTAATGTATTTAAGATTGGAGTGGTAAGAATTAAGGGTAATATTGCATAAGCTTTCCTATCTGTAAAATCATGAGTTTAAAATTGATGTTGATTGTGTTCCTTTCTTGTGTTTAAAGGCAAACTGTGTCATGAGATAGGCCTCACCAGGCCATTTTTATTTGGTCCATCCTTTTGAGTTTAAGGTTAAGGGTTGTTACAGCACTTCTTTTGTATAAAGACTGTGATTGGGAAAATCTTATACTTTTTGGTAATAAAATTGGGAAAACTACTGTACGTAAATACTTGTATCATCAAAGAAAATATATCGTATAATGATATCACTTATTCACTTCTTAAATGTACATGTTAAGGATATTCAAACATCTGTTTTCTTTATCATATTCTAGTTCATTGAGTTGTGAAAATCTTATCTCTGTTTTACGCATTTTAGAATTATTATCCTGAAATGGCAAAAATCTTTTTCTTTTTTTTTTTGGGGGGGGGGGGGGGGGTTGTTGGGGTAGTGTGGTGGTCAGTTGGTAAAATTTAAGAAGAGTGATGACCCTGCAGGTTAATGAAATTGAAATATATATATTTAAAAAAACTACATGTTCTTATTTAAGGTGGTGGATGTAAGATATTGATCTTCAATATTACTTATTAGGTTAGTTACTGACTCATTACGGAAATATATTGGGTTGATCAATCTCATAGATTGCGAGGCGAAGCCGAGCCTTCTATGAGATTGATCAACCCAATATATTTATGTAGTGAGTCAGTAACTAACCTAATAAGTGTTTTGTTTTCCCGAGGACTATCAAGCAACATATTTATTCACAAATAACGATGATCATGGCACAGCCATGTACAAGATGCCTAACATCTCGTCCAATTTAACTCATTTAAACTCTTCAAAATTTTCCATCTCACCTTTCAAATACTCTTTAAAAATCTTTGCTTCACCCATGTTTGTTGCTATTCAATTTTAAATGTTTTCTCCCGATTTGAGCAAATTTCGACGCTGCCATTTTGTTCTGCTCCAGACAAAACAATGTGACGTCAATATTCTAAGGGCAACTACTCTAATTTTAAAGAATTTCAAAGGGCAACTACTCCAAATACTTAAAGAATTTACGGCATACGGTTTATGTAATAAATACTAGTCTATGAAATGTCGAGATGAGTAAGCGAAGCGTCGACCAATGACGGCCATATTGCCTAATATTAATTCTCACAGAACAAATATAGAGATATATGAGGCAATCACGTGCTATGTTTAAACCAATGAAAATGTCACATTTCATTCCAAGGGAAAACAGTAGATACCTAGGAGAGCATAGTAACCATTGTGTTCAAATGGGTAAATGATCAAAAGTACATGTATCTCCAACCTCTAAAAATTTATTTAGGATCAAATTTGCTAATGAAAGACACTGATTTCATAAATCAAAAGCATCTAGTACACTGATTGAATTATAAAAAAAAAACTCAAATCATACACAACACCTTAATTTTTCATTAAATACATTGACAGTCACTCTTTTTCAAGAGGCTGAAATTTATTTGCATTACATTCCTTGACTTCATTTGTTTAACATTTATTGAGTTCATTTGCAAACCCAAGCTCTTTTTTACTCATTCAATTTTAAAACATAGGTTAATCTAAATTTTGAGTTAGATCAATCCAGGACTTTGATTTTATGAGTGATACCCTAGTACCTAGATGGCGAATTTGCATCAACCCAATACCTTGGTTATATCATTCAATATCTTGATTTTACAGAACAGGAGCACATTGTGTGTTTAATAGGTATAATCTTTGTGTTTTATTAACAGCTGTTGATTCATTAATAGCTGGTACCTGCAGCTTCACTGATTAATATTGCTCTTGCAAATCTGTTCTGTCAGATCAGCTTCTAGAAAAAAACACTGCATAAAACAGGACTTATTTTGAATTGATGTTACTTCAGAGTTTTTTTTAATTGTGTCATGTCACAGAGTTGAATTGTTTTTTTGTTTTCTAATTTTATGAAATGATCATTAAAGTACTGTAACTACTTGATTTTTTTTAACAATATGACAGTTTTTCTCATCCTGGATTATCAAAATATAAGTAGTTAATTTTAACTTGAAGACAATGTTTGATTAAAAATATGATTTCTATACGGTATATTGTGAACTGTGATGTACCAAATTGTACTAAGTGTTGTTTCTTATTTCAGAGTACGAGAAATGGACAGGGAACAGACAGAGAGTTTGATTGAAAGCAGTTCATAACTCTTTCTTAGCTCCCTGTGATTCAAAGTTAGCTGTCTTATTTTTTTTTAATTTTTGGTTTACTTCAACTCTGATTTCTTTTTTGAGGCTGAGTATGGTAATCTATTATTAGTTTTATTTTGTTCAATTATTTTGTAATTTGCTGTTATGTCTTCAAAGGAAATTAACATTTATTCAGAAAACACCTCAGTGATCATTTGATTATATAATAATCGTTTATATTGTTTTGTTTTAAGAACATTATTTAATGTAATATTATTGTAGCTATTTATTTAGGAGATTATAATGTTTGGGGGGAGGTGAAGTTCTGCATATGTACTTGTATATCACATACCGTATATCTGGTTATTTTCGTGTGTCTCAAAATTTGCGAAAATGTGAAAAATGTGTAGCATTTTTAATTTGCATCAGTCATTTTTTTGCAATTTAAAAAGTTTTTTGTTGAAAATGATACAGAATATAATTTCTGCGCATTCAGTAATTTGTGATTTAAAAGAGATCGCGAAAAAAGTTAAAATAAGTTCATCGCGAAAATTACCTGACTTACGGTACTTCTACTGGTTTGCAGATTTTTAAGACCTGAAATGAAGTCATTATTATCAACATCTGAAGCAGGTGTGTTTTATGGTGCAGGCACGTAGCATCGTTTTTGAAAGTGGGGGGGCCAGACCCATCCAAAAAATCTTGACAAGCAAAAAAAAAAAAAAAAATTTAAAGTTTCCAAAAATCTTCAAAATCCTAATCCGTGGGGGGGGGGGGGGGGGGGGGGGGTAAAATACACTATACTTCCAAAATAAAAATTATTCCCTACCAAAATTTTTTTTCCCTCCAAAACATGAAATTCCTAATCCGTGGGGGGGGGGGGGGGGGGGGGGGGGGGGGGGGGGTAGAGGTAACTTCAATTTGACTCCTCATTTCCTTATTTTCATAACAATTTCTTACTTACTTCCAAAATAGTGGGGGGGCCAACTTATTATAATTCATTTTTTTATATGTAAATTTTAAAAAAAATTGTTACTGCGAGAAAAAGTGGGGGGGCCCCCCTGATGCTACGTGCCTGTGGTGTATATCTAACATACCTTTATTTACTTTCTTGTATGCTTAATATATTGATTGAAATAAGTCTTTTTTTTAATTGATTGGAAGGGGAGCAAGAGGAAGAGAACATTCAGTGGGGGTTTTATGGTAAACATGTGACAGAAGTTGGTTGTGTGGTTTTTTGTTTGAGTGTGTATTAGGAAATCTCTAATGTAGGAGAAGCTCATATTCATTGTAAAGATATCATTTGAAATTGTGTGAAATTATTATATCAGGGATATTTTTGCTGGGACAAAACCCTAGACTTGTAAAAGCATTCCACTTTCATTGCTTCTTCAAAAGATGTCAGTATTTTTTTTTATGAACATTGAGTTTTTTGGATGGACTTTTGAACATTTTTTTTTAAATTGTATTCAACAAAAAATGATAAAACCACAGTAATGTCAACTTGTTATAAAAATTGAAAATTTCTAATCCTTTTAAACCTCTAAAGGACAAAATATTAACATTGATTCACAATATCTGTGAATTCATTTTATCAGTGGAAATATGTTTAGGAGGAGGGGGGGGGGGGGGGGTAATGCTTAACTTTCATTTTTTTTTTACATGTCATATTGAATTTTTCAAAAGTTTATGTTTTAATCACTGTTTGTTGTTGAGATTTTGGTGATTTTGAGAAAAAAGGGAGGGATGGAACTGTAGCTCGTATCCATTTAATGAATTTGATTTCTGACAATATAAGCTTTATATCATAAAATGGTACACCAATTTAGTCTATATTATAAACTGCTTCAAAAAAGAGAGTGTTTCAAACAGAATTCATTCTGTTGTTTTTATCCTTATTTTTGAGTGCATATAGAATGTAAAGTAACCTTTATTGATAACCCAGATTTGTTCTCATTATCACTTATCCTGTAAATTAGGTATTTTACATGTCAATTTAAGTCGTTTAAAAAGGAAGGGATTATGAGTCATAGTGAGAAGTTTTAATATTGGAAATATCAGGTCACACAGTGTTAATTCAAAATGTCAGGATTGATGTCATAACCAGCCGTAAGTTCCTTATTGAACTTTGATTAAATATTGTCTAAAGGTTTCTGTTTGGTTTTATGATAGGCATGAACCACAATTAAAAAGTACTCCAGTCCTCCTTCTAGTGTCACTCTTGTCATCAAACAGTGAGTTGAATGAAAACAAACAGAAGGAATGAATTTTAGTTTGTACCAATCCTTTTAACAAATTGAAGCAATAAAGTGCAATACACGTACCAATCTGTAAATACAACAGCAAGATAAAGAAATTAATATATGTGTTTTTATTTTTAATGTAGAGAAACAAGTGGGAATAGTATGAAGTCAGTAGTTGACATCTTTAATGTGATGTGTCTATATTGAAAGAATGTTTTATTTCTCTCCTGGAGATTTATTGTTCTTGATTCTTTATGTATTACATTAAAAAAGAGACTGAAAGTTATTGGTTTCATTGTCATTATATTTAGATTTATGATTTTTCCTGCAATGTAGTCAACGACTACAGACTCACAACATAGTCAGAGAGACTACCAAGAAGTCCACCTTTTGGACATGAAATGTAGTCAAAAAGACTACCTAACTAAAGAAGTCCATTTTATGGACGTGCAATGAAGTCAAATAGACTTCCACAAAAGTCCATGTTATGGACATGCAATGTAGTCAAATAGACTCCCAAAGAAATCCATGTTATGGACGTACAGTGTAGTCAAATAGACTCCCAAAGAAGTCCATTTTATGGACATGCAATGTAGTCAGACTTCCACAAAAGTCCATGTTATGGACGTGCAATGTAGTCAAATAGACTCCCAAAGAAGTCCATGTTATGGACGTGCAATGAAATCAAATAGACTTCCACAAAAGTCCATTTTATGGACATGCAATGTAGTCAGACTTCCACAAAAGTCCATGTTATGGACGTGCAATGTAGTCAAATAGACTCCCAAAGAAGTCCATGTTATGGACATGCAATGTAGTCAAATAGACTCCCAAAGAAGTCCATGTTATGGACGTGCAATGAAATCAAATAGACTCCCAAAGAAGTCCATTTTAAGGACGTGCAATGTAATCAAATAGACTTTCTCAAAAGTCCATGTTATGGACGTGCAATAAAGTCATATAGACTTCCAAAGAAGTCCACGTTATGGACTTGCAATATGCTAGTATATATAGTCAAAGACGTCAATGTTACAGACAAGTAGTCAGACGTCCAATTACAGACTTAAAATTTCAGTAATATCCAAAGAGGGTATACTAGGTAATGGTTTTCCTATCTGTCAGCTAGTCTGGCAGGTTAAAAGTTACATGACCCACTCTACATAGGCGTCAGAACTTGGGGGGGGGGGGGGAGGGAGGAGGGCTTTTTTCTTGCTTCTCAAGAGTTATGATAAGTCTAGCCCCCCCCCCCCTTCAATTTGCTTCCGACGCCACTTCTCTAAAAAGAAGATGTAAGGCATTGAAATTCTTAAAAAGGACACTATTTGGAGGGTTTGATACACATACACCAAGCATTGAAAATATTTAAGGATTGCAATATTTTTTCGCATGATTTTTTTTAATCATCAAATTTGTTCATATTTTAAATTTCAGTACTTAGTATCGTATCCGTCTTTATATAGGCATTTTACACGCCTTATTCGCCTATCTTGTTGGGGTTTTTTTCTTACGCGGCTCATTGATGACATGGTTGATATCTACAATGAATTACAGTTCATGAATGTATGTATACATGCATTTAATTATTTTTTTTTTAAAATGTCATAAGAAATCGTTTAGATACAAACTTTTAAAAAATCCACCCATGGGTTGAGAATCTTTTTAGTGGATGTAGAGTTGTATTTTAAGTAATTCAGCGTGGATTTCACTTCGCAGAAATACCAATGAACAATATCAGTGCACTAAATTAAAACAACAAATTAATGGGAACAATTATTTAGCTGTATCATAAATTTCTGATCTTGACTTTTCCTTAATTATAACTTACTTATCTTGTGTTCAGTTTAGTTTTAAATACATGTACATAAATTCTGAATTTAACCTTCCTTATAAATTTCACCGCACCTGTACCTTGCGTATTTTTAATTCTTTTTCATTATTTTTTCATAAACATATTTTTTAACCAATTTTAAATGTTGACAGTATGGTCTTCTTTTCCAGGAAAGTTTTTATTTTCAAACACTAACATTTTAATTAACATCGATCGAAACGGTCATTTAGCTTCGATATAGTGGTTTTTGGTTATTCTTGTGCACGATTTTTTCACTGTATTATATTGTCTGTTTGTTAACAACTATACACCTCATGCTTATCTAGATTTTTTTTTAAAAAGGGTGGGGCACTAAAAAATATTATGAGCTCTGTTAACTAGAAATTCGCCCGCTTAACCAATAATATATCAGTATAGGGAATCTTGTGCTGGCAGCATGGTGGGTTGTGAAGAAACCCCACCGTTGTCTCGCTTTGTTTGTTTCTTTTTAACATATTTTTTTACAAGATATCCATGCCAGGTGAGATTATAATCTGATTCAATGTAAATATTAATGAGAGAGAGAGAGAGAGAGAGAGAGAGAGAGAGAGAGAGAGAGAGAGAGAGAGAGAGAGAGAGAGAGAGATGGGATGAGGGTCATTCGGCCTTGAGATATGATTGTTGTTGATGCTGAAATAGTGCGTCCTTCGTGTTGGCCTCGAAGTGTGGAAACAATATCGAAATTAATTATTTCAAGCCCTTAAGTATGTTAAATATTTGGAATAGGTTGATTTACACAAGCGAATGTGTGTCAAAAATAGTGGCATTTTTAGGACTTCAATGCCTTTTCTCTTATAGAGTGGGTCTGAGCTCCATATTTTTGTCATAGTCTAAATAAAAAAATTTCAATCAACAAAAACGTGGAGAGATGGCCAATTATACTTTAAAAATGTCATATTGTATCCCAACCATTGGACGTTTTAAAAAAAAAAGTAATACAAGTCCGTCAATTCGTGGCCATAGTCTTATGTAAATACAGCATTTAAACTACACACTTTGTTGTGATTGAGATGGCTCAGTGGTAAGATCACCAGACAATAGGTAAATTTTTAGATTTTGGATTTTTAGGTTGTGGGTTCGATACCACCAAAACTAAAGGAACTATTTTTTCTTAACTTCTGTGTTTTCCTTTTGTAAACTTCTGCTATAAAATATTTAAAAATAAACTTAATTGAAAAAAAATTGAAATTCTATATAATGGGACATTTGCGCTATCTTATTCCCCCATCTTCTTTACATACTGTATTTTGCTGCAATTTCGCCTCCTTCATATCCCGAATGAATTACCCAAAAAAGCTTTTTATTGTTTAAGTTATTCCGAATATTTTATATTTTGGTGATTTTGTTAACTAAGACAAAATATGGGTATGTACCGCATATTAAGCTCGTTGTTCCACTGAAAGCGGACACACTCGGGAAATTCTGTTCCTGAAATTGATTTGCTGATCTGTACTGTGTATGATCAAATCCAATAAAGCCTGAAGGACTTTTTGAAAGATTTGAATAATAATACTGATCAAATTAAGTTACCTCTGACAAGTGTATGTAATTGTATGCATGTTATAATGTACTTCATGTTTGGTATGAGTGGAAAAACTGAACTGAGCTGTGTCCAAAATAATACATGTACTAGAACATGTATATGTAATACTAGTAACATTCCATTCCACTAATCGTAATAATGAAGCCATAGTTACGTTTTATGCTTTTCTGCCGCTTAAAGTGGATTACAATGTAGCTATAGTATATGTGTGCGTGTAAAGTAAATGGATGAAGTGTTTTACTTCTCGTAGTTACCGAACTGTTACAGAATGGAGAACTGGTCACTTCTTAATAGAACTGTTTGTCATCATCCTATATTTTTTTATTATGAAATATCATTAGATGTCAAATAACCACTATCTGGACCCTTATTTTAGACAGTATTGTTGTTTTCATAAAGTAAAGCAGGGTTTATTTGTGATTATCTTACGCTTTATCTGTAATTATCTGTTACGCATTACCCTCACTGGTATAGAAGGGGTTGATCAACAAAAGTGTTACATTTTCGCCGAGTATATAAAGTTCGATAGAACCGATTACAATAGCTATCTAAACAACTGTATGTCCCTCCGGGTTCACTCACAAATGTGGCACCAGACAGATATTACCAATACTCTTTTTGAGGTTTTTTGTTTTATTTAACTTGATGGCTTTGATGTTTGGCATTTTTGGCAGTACTCATTTTGAGAATTGTTTTGGGGGGACATCTTACTTGTCCTTTCATTTGTTGTATTTTTTTTTTTGGATTCGATGCCTTTGACATGGTTTGACCCCTTAATACTGGTTAGGCGTCAGCATGTCCCCAAAAGTATAAGTCAACATATAAACTCACCAATGGATCAACAAGTGAGTCAACGTACATGTATAAACTCACCAAGGTATCAACATGTCCCCAAATGTGCAAATCAACGTATAAACTCACCAAGGTATCAACATGTCCCCAAATGTGCAAATCAACGTATAATCTCACCAAGGGATCAAAATGTCCCCTAATGTACAAATCAACGTATAAATTCACCAAGGTATCAACATGTCCACAAATGTGCAAATCAACGTATAAACTCACCAAGGTATCAACATGTCCCCAAATGTGCAAATCAACCTACATGTATAATCTCGCCAAGGTATCAACATGTCCCTTAATGTACAAATCAACGTATAAACTCACCATTTTTGAAGGTATCAACATGTCCCCAAATATGCAAATCAACGTATAAATTCACCAAGGTGTCAACATGTCCACAAATGTGCAAATCAACGTATAAATTCACCAAGGTATCAACATGTCCCCAAATGTACAAATCAACGTATAATCTCACCAAGG